>NW_027258175.1:37500-99076 GCF_045791955.1 Oncorhynchus clarkii lewisi | reverse complement strand
GGGTTAGTTTATGGGTAAGGGTTAGGAGTTAGGGTTAGTTTATGGGTAAGGGTTAGTTTATGGGTAGTTAGGGTTAGGGTTAGTTTATGTTTATGGGTAAGGGTTAGGAGTTAGGGTTAGTTTATGGGTTAGGGTTAGGAGCTAGGGTTAGTTTATGGGTTAGGGTTAGGGTAGGGTTAGGAGCTAGGGTTAGTATGGGTAAGGGTTAGGGTTAGGGCTAGTTTATGGGTAATTGTTAGGGTTAGGGTTAGTTTATGGGTAAGGGTTAGGGGTAAGGGTTAGGGTTTAGTTTATGGGTAAGGGTTAGGAGTTAGGGTTAGTTTATGGGTAAGGGTTAGGAGTTAGGGTTAGTTTATGGGTAAGGGTTAGGAGTTAGGGTTAGTTTATGGGTAAGGGTTAGGAGGTTAGGGGTTAGGATTAGTTCATGGGTTAGGGTTAGGAGTTAGGGTTAGTTTATGGGTTAGGGTTAGGAGTAGGGTTAGTTTATGGGTAAGGGTTAGGAGTTAGGATTAGTTTAGGGTAAGGGTTAGGAGTTAGGGTTAGTTTATGTTTTTGGGTAAGGGTTATGGAGGGTTAGTTTATGGGTTAGTTTATGGGTTAGGGTTAGGAGTTAGGGTTAGGGTTAGGGTTAGGGTTAGTTTATGGGTAAGGGTGGGTTAGGGTTAGTTTATGGGTAAGGGTTAGGAGTTAGGGTTAGTTTATGGGTAAGGGTTAGGAGTTAGGGTTAGTTTATGTTTATGGGTAACGGTTATGAGGGGTTAGTTTATGGGTTAGGGTTAGGAGCTAGGGTTAGTTTATGGGTTAGGGTTAGGAGTTAGGGTTAAGGGGGTTAGTTTATGGGTAGGGTTAGGGTTAGGGTTAGTTTATGGGTTAGGGTTAGGGTAAGGGTTTGTTTATGGCTAGGGTTAGTAGGGTTAGTTTATGGGTAAGGGTTAGGAGTTAGGGTTAGTTTATGGTTTAGGGTTTATGGGTAAGGGTTAGGAGTTAGGGTTAGTTTGTGGGTTAGGGTTAGGAGTTAGGGTTAGTTTATGGGTAAGGGTTAGGAGTTAGGGTTAGTTTATGGTTAAGGGTTAGGAGTTAGGGTTCGTTTATGGGTAAGGGTTAGGAGTTAGGGTTTAGGAGTTAGGGTTAGGGGTTAGGGTTAGGAGCTATGGGGTAAGGGTTAGGAGTTAGTTAGGGTTAGGAGTTAGGGTTAGTGGGTTAGGGTTAGGAGTTTAGGGTTTAGAGTTAGGGTTAGTTTTTGGGTAAGGGTTAGGAGTTAGGGTTAGGAGTTAGGGTTAGTTTATGGGTAAGGGTTAAGGGTTAGGAGTTAGGGTTAGTTTAGGGTTAGGGTTAAGGGTTAGGAGTTAGGGTTAGGGTTAGTATGGGTAAGGGTTAGGAGTTAGGGTTAGTTTATGGGTAAGGGTTAGGAGGGGTTAGGAGTTAGGAGTTAGGGTTTGTTTATGGGTAAGGGTTAGGAGTTAGGGTTAGTTTATGGGTAAGGGTTAGGAGTTAGGGTTAGTTTATGGGTAAGGGTTAGTTTATGGGTAAGGGTTAGGAGTTAGGGTTAGGGTTAGGAGCTAGGGTTAGTTTATGGGTAAGGGTTAGGAGTTATGGTTAGTTTATGGGTAAGGGTTAGGAGTTAGGGTTAGTTTATGGGTTAGGGTTAGTTTATGGGTAAGTGTTAGGAGTTAGGGTTAGTTTATGGGCAAGGGTTAGGAGCTAGGGTTAGTTTAGGGGTAAGGGTTAGGAGCTAGGGTTAGTTTATGGGTTAGGGTTAGGAGCTAGGGTTAGTTTATGGGTAAGGGTTAGGAGATAGTGTTAGTTTATGGGTAAGGGTTAGGAGCTAGGGTTCGTTTATGAGTTAGGGTTAGTTTATGGGTTAGGGTTAGTTTATGGGTAAGGGTTAGGAATTAGGGTTAGTTTATGGGTTAGGGTTAGGAGTTAGGGTTAGTTTATGGGTAAGGGTTAGGAGTTAGGGTTAGTTTATGGTTAAGGGTTAGGAGTTAGGGTTAGTTTATGGGTAAGGGTTAGGAGTTAGGGTTAGTTTATGGGTAAGTGTTAGTTTATTGGTAAGGGTTAGGGTTAGGGTTAGGAGCTATGGTTAGTTTATGGGTAAGGGTTAGGAGTAAGGGTTAGTTTATGGGTAAGGGTTAGTTTATGGGTAAGGGTTAGTTTATGGGTAAGGGTTAGGAGCTAGGGTTAAGTTTAGGGTTAGGGGTTATGGGAAATTGGATTTTGAATGGGACTGAATTGTGTGTCCCCACGAGGTTAGTTGTACAAGACTGTGTGTGTATGGGGGGGGGGGGGGGGGTTACTCTGTAGAGAGAACTGTGACATCAGTGTAACTGATATAAGAGGAGGGGGTGTGTTACATCACAGTCGTTTATATAAGAGAGAGAAGGACGGAGGAGAAAGGAGAGCTGCATCTCCTGTTTCGTGACTATGAACCAATGAAGGGAGGGATGAGAGAGATAGGAAAGGAAGAGAAATGGATAGAAAGGAAGATAGATAAGAAGAAAGAAAGAAAAATAAGTGTTGCGGAACTTTGATATGAAGAATTTGTCAGAAAGAGTTAGAATGTGATATAGTGAACGACACTTTCTATTGTATATCTATGTTAAGGTATTTGAAGGCTGTTTATGTTTATCTTATCTGCTTTAGAGAAAGAGAGATGGAGAGAAAATGGGGGATTTTGGTGGACAAGGCAGTATACTGACCCTCATATTTCAGTCCACCACACACACACACACACACACACACACACACACACACACACATACTGTATGTGTGGATTATCAGGGAAGGGTGTGAGAGGATGGTTAGGGGTGGCCAGTCAGAATCCACAGAGTCATCTTGTTATCAGTACCTTTACACTGTTGCCTGCATATATCATTCATAAACCTGTGTTGTAGCACTAGCTGGTTGATTGATTATCCTGACAGCTATCTTTCTTTTTCATTACAAATGCCTCCTTACACATTCCACTAGACCCCACTCATACTGTATGTTAATGGATCCTACTCATACTGTAGGTTAATGTGTCCTACTCATACTGTAGGTTAATGGGTCATACTCATACTGTAGGTTAATGGGTCGTACTCATACTGTAGGTTAATGTGTCCTACTCATACTGTAGGTTAATGTGTCCTACTCATACTGTAGGTTAATGTGTCCTACTCATACTGTAGGTTAATGGGTCCTACTCATACTGTAGGTTAATGGGTCATACTCATACTGTAGGTTAATGGGTCATACTCATACTGTAGGTTAATGTGTCCTACTCATACTGTAGGTTAATGGGTCCTACTCATAATGTAGGTTAATGTGTCCTACTCATACTGTAGGTTAATGGGTCCTACTCATACTGTAGGTTAATGTGTCCATCTTATACTGTAGGTTAATGGGTCCTACTCATACTGTAGGTTAATGGGGGGAGAATGTTGGGCGGGATTGACCCTACCTCTCCTAATGTTGCTGTTATATGACTCAGATTAGGTGTGTGTGTGTGAAATGACATTGCCTGGCTTAATGGCTGGGTCTAGGCATTGGGAGGGCATGGGTCATTGAGATTAAGCATGGTATTTTAGTTATCATTGAACTTTGTGTATATCTATCCTGGGTGTGTGTGTGTGTTTGCAGACATACTCGGGCCTGTTCTGTGTGGTGATCAACCCCTATAAGAACCTGCCCATTTACACAGAGTCTATAGTGGAGATGTACCGAGGGAAGAAACGCCATGAGATGCCCCCTCACATCTACGCTATATCAGAGGCTGCCTACCGCAGCATGCTACAAGGTAACCCTAACCCCTGACCCCCTCACATCTACGCCATATCAAAGAAATTTATGCTTTTCATATGTGCATTTTCGTGGAATAGTTTCATTTCAATAATAATGTTTTAATTTCTCAAAATCATTGTCACGTGGTTAATCATAAAAATATTAATTCAAATGAATAAACTCTAAAAGTAAAAATGTTACTAATGCGAGAGCACCAGCCTCTGCCTTATGGACACATTGTGAGGCTACACCGTGATCATTGGCGGCTAAATAGCCTAATTGAGCGCATGGAGATGGCCATGCAGCCCAGAGATGGCCATGCAGCCCAGAGATGGCCATGCAGCCCAGAGATGACCATGCAGCCCAGAGATGGCCATGCAGCCCAGAGATGGCCCACGCAGCCCCAGAGATGGCCCATGCAGCCCAGAGATGGCCTATGCAGCCCAGAGATGGCCATGCAGCCCAGAGATGGCCCATGCAGCCCAGAGATGGCCCATGCAGCCCAGAGATGGCCAATGCAGCCCAGAGATGGCCAATGCGGCCCAGAGATGGCCAATGCGGCCCAGAGATGGCCAATGCAGCCCAGAGATGGCCATGCAGCCCAGAGATGGCCAATGCAGCCCAGAGATGGCCAATGCAGCCCAGAGATGGCCATGCAGCCCAGAGATGGCCAATGCAGCCCAGAGATGGCAATGCAGCCCAGAGATGGCCAATGCAGCCCAGAGATGGCCAATGCAGCCCAGAGATGGCCAATGCAGCCCAGAGATGGCCAATGCAGCCCAGAGATGGCCAATGCAGCCCAGAGATGGCCAATGCAGCCCAGAGATGGCCATGCAGCCCAGAGATGGCCAATGCAGCCCAGAGATGGCCAATGCAGCCCAGAGATGGCCAATGCAGCCCAGAGATGGCCAATGCAGCCCAGAGATGGCCAATGCAGCCCAGAGATGGCCATGCAGCCCAGAGATGGCCAATGCAGCCCAGAGATGGCCAATGCAGCCCAGAGATGGCCAATGCAGCCCAGAGATGACCAATGCAGCCCAGAGATGGCCAATGCAGCCCAGAGATGGCCAATGCAGCCCAGAGATGGCCAATGCAGCCCAGAGATGGCCAATGCAGCCCAGAGATGACCAATGCAGCCGTTGGCCCATAACTTCTGTTGTCAACTAAGTAAAAATACATAAAGCCGACAAATTAAAACTGTCAAATATACGGATGAAAATTCTGGTTCTTTCAATCACATTCATCAACAGTTGAAGTCAGAAGTTTACATACACTTAGGTTGGAGTCATTAAAACTTGTTTTTCAAACACTCCACAAATTTCTTGTTAACAAACTATAGTTTTGTCATGTCAGTTAGGACATCTACTTTGTGCATGACACAAGTAATTTTTCCAACAATTGTTTACAGACAGATTATTTAATTTATAATTCACTGTATCACAATTCCAGTGGATGAGAAGTTTACATACACTAAGTTGACTGTGCCTTTAAACAGCTTGGAAAATTCCAGAAAATGATGTCATGGCTTTAGAAGCTTCTGATAGGCTAATTGGCATAATTTGAGTCAATTGGAGGTGTACCTGTGGATGTATTTCAAGGCCTACCTTCAAACTCACTGCCTCTTTGCTTGACAGCATGGAAAAATATAAATATATCAGCCAAGACCTCAGAAAAAAATTGTGGACCTCCACAAGTCTGGTTCATCCTTGGGAGCAATTTCCAAACACCTGAAGTTACCACGTTCATCTGTACAAACAATAGTATTCAAGTATAAACACCATGGGACCACACAGCCGTCATACCGCTCAGGAAGGTGCAAAAAGTGCAAATCAATCCCAGAACAGCAGCAAAGGATCTTAAGAAGATGCTGGAGGAAACAGGTACAAAAGTATCTACATTCGTATCTATAAAACGAGTCCTATATCAACATAACCTGAAAGGCCGTTCATCAATGAAGAAGCAACTGCTCCAAACCGCCATAAAAAAGACAGACTACGGTTTGCAACTGCACATGGGGACAAAGATTTACTTTTTGGAGAAATGTCCTCTGGTCTGATGAAACTAAAATAGAACTGTTTAGCCATAATGACCATTGTTATGCTTGGAGGAACAAGGGTGAGGCTTGCAAGCCGAAGAACACCATCCCAACCGGGAAACACGGGTTGGCAGCATCATGTTGTGGGGGTGCTTTGCTGCAGTAGTGACTGGTGCACTTCACAAAATAGATGGCATCATGAGGGAGGGAAATTATGTGGATATATTGAAGCAACATCTCAAGACATCAGTCAGGAAGTTAAAGCTTGGTCACATATGGGTCTTCCAAATGGACAATGACCCCAAGCATACTTCCGAAGTTGTGGCAAAATGGCTTAAGGACAACAAAGTCAAGATATTGGAGTGGCCATCACAAAGCCTTGACCTCAATCCCATAGAAAATGTGTTGGCATTACTGAAAACGCGTGGGCGAGCAAGGAGGCCTACAAACCTGACTCCGTTACACCAGCTCTGTCAGGAGGAATGGGCCAAAATTCACCCAACTTAATGTGGGAAGCTTGTGGAAGGCTACCCGAAACGTTTGACCCAAGTCAAACAATTTAAAGGCAATGCTACCAAAAACGAATTGAGTGTATGTAAACTTCTGACCCACTGGGAATGTGATGAAAGAAATAAAAGCTGAAATAAATGATTTTCTCTACTATTATTCTGACATTTCACATTCTTAAAATGAAATGGTGATCCTAACTGACAGGGACTTTTTACTCGGATTAAATGTCAGGAATTGTGAAAACTGAGTTTAAATGTATTTGGCTAAGGTGTATGTCAACTTCCAACTTCAACTGTAGGCCTTTTCCCACGTACGCTGTCTGTGGAAGACTTCCTCATATGCCATTTCTCTCCTGTTCTATTGGTTTTCATATCAACTTTCCTTCGTTGTCCTGAAACCAAATGCACAATCCTAGTCATATTAGCAACCCATTCTAGTTGTTGCATCTTTTGATTCACTCTCTAAGTTTCTATATTTTTTTTATTTCCCTTTTTCTCCCCAATTTCTTGATATCCAATTGCGATCTTGTCTCATCGCTCAACTCCCCAATGGAATCGGGAGAGGCTAAGGTAGTCATGCGTCTTCCGAAACATGACCCGCCAAACAGCGCTTCTTAACACCCTCCTGCTTAACCCAGAAGCCAGTTGCACCAACGTGTCGGAGGAAACACTGTTAAACTTACGACTGTAGTCAGCCTGCAGGCGCCCGGCCTGCCACAAGGAGTCGCTAGAGCACAATGAGCCAAGTAAAACCCGCCCGGCCAAAACTAACCCGGACGACGCTGGGCCAATTGTGCGCCGCCCTATGGGACTCCCTGTCACAGCCAGTTGTGACACAGCCCGGGATCAAACCCGGGTCTGTAGTGACACCTCAAGCACTGCGATGCAGTGCCTTAGACCGCTGCGCCACTCGGGAAGCCTGAAAATATATTTTTATTGGCGTTGCATGTTTTGTTCAGATGAATTACCATAATGTAAATGTGATTTCTGTCATTCTGAGCACCGTGAGTGGACGCCCTAAGGGGTTACACAACCAATGCATATGTGTCTGATACATTTCTCAAATGGCCAGTAAATGATAATCTTCCCGGCCACATTGTTTGGTGCCACATTTTCCTAACGGACACCCTGCTGACAGTGTAAATACCATATGGGTGACAGTGGTTAGAGCGTTGGACTAGTAACTGGAAGGTTGCAAGTTCAAACCCCCGAGCTGACAAGGTACAAATCTGTCTTTCTACCCCTGAACAGGCAGTTAACCCACTGACTTGCCTAGTTAAATAAAAGTTAAATAAAATATACAGTGCATTCAGAATTCAGACCCCTTAACTTTTTCCACATTTTGTTACATTTTATTCTAAAATGTATTAAATAGTTTTTTTCCCTCGTCAATCTACACCCAATATCCCATAATGACAAAGCAAAAACAGGTTGTTAGAAATTGGTGGTTCCAAACTTCATTCATTTAAGAATGATGGAGGCCACTGTGTTCTTGGGGACCTTCAAAGCTGCAGACATTTTCTGGTACCCTTCCCCAGATCTGTGCTTCGACATAATCTTGTCTTGGAGCTCTACGGACAATTCCTTCAACCCCATGGCTTGGTTTTTGCTCTGACATGCACTGTCAACTGTCACTGTCATCCTTATATAGACAGGTGTGTGCCTTTCCAAATCATGTCCAATCAAATTAATTTACCACAGGTGGACTCTAATCAAGTTGTAGAAACATCTCAAGGATGATCAATGGAAACAGGATGAACCTGAGCTCAATTTCTAGTCTCATAGTACAAGGTCTGAATACTTGTGTATTCGCATTGTCATTATGGGGTATTGTGTGTAAATTGATGAATACATTTATTTTATAATAAGGCTGTAACGTAACAAAATGTGGAAAAAGGGAAGGGGTCTGAATACTTTCTGAATGTGGTGTAAATCCATGTTTTTTGTGGAAGCATATGGAAACATTGGCAATGAGAATATCTTGGTGCTGCAAATGGCAGTAGTATTTACAGTTCATTCTAGGACTTTTCCCACGCCACAGGTATTATGATAGGAGCGTGACAAACAGACACGGATTGCTCCACTCCTCCATTAAAACCGGTTAGAGACAGATTGAGCAACGTTTCTGCCCCGAGGTCAATTCATTAGACGACAACTCTCTCTCTCTCTCTCTCTCTCTCTCTCTCTCTCTCTCTCTCTCTCTCTCATTCTTTCTTTCAATGTGACAGGTGTGTGTCCGTGATCTGTGATCCTATTGATAATTTAACCAGTATGACTGGTATGTGTGCGTGTCCGTGCATGTCTGTGCACATGCGTGCGTGCGTGTGTGTGTTTGCCTATGGTTCTGAGGAAACCTTTAAAACAAACACACCAAAAATGTAACAGACAAGGTCAGGCCATTGTGTTGGTGTCTGCAGTGTGGGCTGGAGCAGAGGTCTGAGGTCTGTCTGGAGAGACCACTTCTGTAGCTTTGACCTCCTTCCTCCTGACTACACGACAATGCTGCTCAGTGAGAGCTGTTGAAATCACATACACACTGACATCCTTTGTGTTTCAGTCAGGTTCTCTGAGATAGATTGACAAGTGTATCGATCCCTCTGTTACAGTGATTACTGGTGTAAGAGGTGAAGGTAGTACTGTTACAGTGATTACTGGTGTAAGAAGTGAAGGTAGCACTGTTACAGTGATTACTGGTGTAAGAAGTGAAGGTATTACTGTTACAGTGATTACTGGTGTAAGAAGTGAAGGTATAACTGTTACAGTGATTACTGGTGTAAGAAGTGAAGGTAGTACTGTTACAGTGATTACTGGTGTAAGAAGTGAAGGTATAACTGTTACAGTGATTACTGGTGTAAGAAGTGAAGGTATTACTGTTACAGTGATTACTGGTATAAGAAGTGAAGGTATTACTGTTACAGTGATTACTGGTGTAAGAAGTGAAGGTATAACTGTTACAGTGATTACTGGTGTAAGAAGTGAAGGTATTACTGTTACAGTGATTACTGGTATAAGAAGTTAAGGTATTACTGTTACAGTGATTACTGGTGTAAGAAGTGAAGGTATTACTGTTACAGTGATTACTGGTGTAAGAAGTGAAGGTATAACTGTTACAGTGATTACTGGTGTAAGAAGTGAAGGTATAACTGTTACAGTGATTACTGGTGTAAGAAGTGAAGGTATTACTGTTACGGTGATTACTGGTGTAAGAAGTGAAGGTATTACTGTTACAGTGATTACTGGTGTAAGAAGTGAAGGTATAACTGTTACAGTGATTACTGGTGTAAGAAGTGAAGGTATAACTGTTACAGTGATTACTGGTGTAAGAAGTGAAGGTATAACTGTTACAGTGATTACTGGTGTAAGAAGTGAAGGTATAACTGTTACAGTGATTACTGGTGTAAGAAGTGAAGGTATTACTGTTACAGTGATTACTGGTGTAAGAAGTGAAGGTATTACTGTTACAGTGATTACTGGTGTAAGAAGTGAAGGTATTACTGTTACAGTGATTACTGGTGTAAGAAGTGAAGGTATAACTGTTACAGTGATTACTGGTGTAAGAAGTGAAGGTATAACTGTTACAGTGATTACTGGTGTAAGAAGTGAAGGTGTTACTGTTACAGTGATTACTGGTATAAGAAGTGAAGGTATTACTGTTACAGTGATTACTGGTGTAAGAAGTGAAGGTATTACTGTTACAGTGATTACTGGTGTAAGAAGTGAAGGTATTACTGTTACAGTGATTACTGGTGTAAGAAGTGAAGGTATTACTGTTACAGTGATTACTGGTATAAGAAGTGAAGGTATTACTGTTACAGTGATTACTGGTGTAAGAGGTGAAGGTAGTACTGTTACAGTGATTACTGGTGTAAGAAGTGAAGGTATTACTGTTACAGTGATTACTGGTGTAAGAAGTGAAGGTAGTACTGTTACAGTGATTACTGGTGTATGAAGTGAAGGTATTACTGTTACAGTGATTACTGGTGTAAGAGGTGAAGGTATTACTGTTACAGTGATTACTGGTGTAAGAGGTGAAGGTAGTACTGTTACAGTGATTACTGGTGTAAGAAGTGAAGGTATTACTGTTACAGTGATTACTGGTGTAAGAAGTGAAGGTAGCACTGTTACAGTGATTACTGGTATAAGAAGTGAAGGTATTACTGTTACAGTGATTACTGGTGTAAGAGGTGAAGGTAGTACTGTTACAGTGATTACTGGTGTAAGAAGTGAAGGTAGTACTGTTACAGTGATTACTGGTATAAGAAGTGAAGGTATTACTGTTACAGTGATTACTGGTGTAAGAAGTGAAGGTATAACTGTTACAGTGATTACTGGTGTAAGAAGTGAAGGTAGTACTGTTACAGTGATTACTGGTATAAGAGGTGAAGGTAGTACTGTTCATTGGGTAATATGAAAGACTAACATATTCTGCTTTCGTTATTATTCTCTCACAGACAGAGAAGATCAATCTATCCTCTGCACGTGAGTAACCTGGGGTTACTCCCCATCTGTCTGTATGCCTGTCTGTCTACCTGTATGTCTGCCTGTCTTGTCTGCCTGCCTGTCTGTCTGCCTGTCTTGTCTGCCTGTCTTGTCTGCCTGCCTGCCTACATGCCTGTCTGTCTGTCTGTCTGTCTGTCTGCCTGTCTGTGTGTCTACCTGTCTGTCTGCCTGTCTTGTGTGCCTGTCTTGTCTGCCTGCCTGCCTACATGCCTGTCTGTCTGCCTGCCTGTCTGCCTGCATGCCTGTCTGTCTGCCTGTCTTGTCTGCCTGTCTTGTCTCTCTTTTGACCTGTCTGTCTGCCTGTCTTGTCTGTCTTTTAACCTGTCTGTCTGTCTTGTCTGTCTGTTGTCCGTCTGTATTCTCACCATGGTAAATGATCCCAGTTTAGATTACTGAAGCTGAGTATAGCTTAGTTTCTGCTAGGATCCTGTTTTTAAACTTTTACAGCCCAGTCCCCCTCCAACACTAGAAGTATATTTAGTTTCCCCCAGTCAGTCTCCTGTATTCTCCTTTATTCCCATCCAACAGCAACACAATGACTAGTGTCTGTATCCTGCACACCTGCTCTCTGTGTATAGAGGAATACACTGCATGGTTCCTCTGTTCCCTGGTGACCTACACGTGTGTATAGAGGAATACACTGCATGGTTCCTCTGTTCCCTGGTGGCCTACACGTGTGTATAGAGGAATACACTGCATGGTTCCTCTGTTCCCTGGTGGCCTACACGTGTGTATAGAGGAATACACGGCATGGTTCCTCTGTTCCCTGGTGGCCTACACGTGTGTATAGAGGAATACACTGCATGGTTCCTCTGTTCCCTGGTGGCCTACACGTGTGTATAGAGGAATACACTGCATGGTTCCTCTGTTCCCTGGTGGCCTACACGTGTGTATAGAGGAATACACTGCATGGTTCCTCTGTTCCCTGGTGGCCTACACGTGTGTATAGAGGAATACACTGCATGGTTCCTCTGTTCCCTGGTGGCCTACACGTGTGTATTGAGGAATACACTGCATGGTTCCTCTGTTCCCTGGTGGCCTACACGTGTGTATAGAGGAATACACTGCATGGTTCCTCTGTTCCCTGGTGACCTACACGTGTGTATTGAGGAATACACTGCATGGTTCCTCTGTTCCCTGGTGGCCTACACGTGTGTATAGAGGAATACACTGCATGGTTCCTCTGTTCCCTGGTGGCCTACACGTGTGTATAGAGGAATACACTGCATGGTTCCTCTGTTCCCTGGTGGCCTACACGTGTGTATTGAGGAATACACTGCATGGTTCCTCTGTTCCCTGGTGGCCTACACGTGTGTATAGAGGAATGCACTGCATGGTTTCTCTGTTCCCTGGTGGCCTACACGTGTGTATAGTGTTATTTCTGTTATATGTGTTTGTGTTGTGTTTATATGTCCTTCATAACTGGGTTGTATGAGTGTGTTTTTATGGATGACACTTGTGAAACGAGATGTGGTTTATGTGTGAGTTTCTCATACTTGTTTCTGTGTGTGTGTGTGTGTGTGTGTGTGTGTGTGTGTGTGTGTGTGTGTGTGTGTGTGTGTTCCAGCGGCGAGTCTGGCGCAGGGAAGACAGAGAACACTAAGAAAGTCATCCAGTATCTGGCTCATGTGGCCTCGTCCCATAAGACTGGAACTCTGGGTAGGAACAAGGAGGCCTCACAGGTAAACTGGGGAAGGAGAGAGAGCGGGAGAAGAGGGGGAGGGGAGGGGAAGCGGAGAAGGGGGGAGGAAGAAGAGACTATATGGAGGAAATGGGGGAGAGGAGGAAAGGAGAGCTTGGTCAGGATACAAAGACAGTGGAGGGGAAGAAGATGTGAGGAAAGAGATAAATTGGATGAAGAAGGACAAGAATAGGAAGAGAATTGATTGATGGATGAGGTTTATTGTCCTGACTGAGGGAGAGGGTTGATTGATGGATGATGTTTATTGTCCTGACTGAGAGAGTGGATTGATTGATGGATGCTGTTTATTGTCCTGACTGAGAGAGTGGATTGATTGATGGATGATGTTTATTGTCCTGACTGAGGGAGAGGATTGATGGATGGATGATGTTTATTGTCCTGACTGAGGGAATGGATTGATGGATGATGTTTATTGTCCTGACTGAGAGAGTGGATTGATTGATGGATGATGTTTATTGTCCTGACTGAGAGAGTGGATTGATTGATGGATGATGTTTATTGTCCTGACTGAGAGAGTGGATTGATTGATGGATGATGTTTATTGTCCTGACTGAGGGAGTGGATTGATTGATGGATGATGTTTATTGTCCTGACTGAGGGAGAGGGTTGATTGATGGATGATGTTTATTGTCCTGACTGAGAGAGTGGATTGATTGATGGATGATGTTTATTGTCCTGACTGAGGGAGAGGGTTGAGAGCTGGATGATGTTTATTGTCCTGACTGAGAGAGTGGATTGATTGATGGATGATGTTTATTGTCCTGACTGAGGGAGAGGGTTGAGAGCTGGATGATGTTTATTGTCCTGACTGAGAGAGTGGATTGATTGATGGATGATGTTTATTGTCCTGACTGAGGGAGTGGATTGATGGATGATGTTTATTGTCCTGACTGAGGGAGAGGATTGATTGATGGATGATGTTTATTGTCCTGACTGAGAGAGAGGGTTGAGAGCTGGATGATGTTTATTGTCCTGACTGAGGGAGAGGGTTGAGAGCTGGATGATGTTTATTGTCCTGACTGAGAGAGTGGATGGGGAAACAGAAGAGTGGATGGGGAAACAGAATAAGGCAGGAAGAAAGTGAAAGAACGAGAGGGTGTAGGGAGGACTTGTTATGAAGTTGTGTTAAAGATGTATATTGAAACTATGGTTGAAACAAGGTGTACTGCTACATTTTGCATTACACTACATGTTGCTACTACTCCATAACTTCCTGTCTACTACCGTTCTTCTTGCTGATCAAGTGCTGCTGGAGGAATCAATATAGAGTGACCTCTATAATCATTCCTGTCTCTCTGCTCCTCTCCTTTCTCTGCCCTGTCCTCTCTCCCTGCCCTGTCCCCCATCCTGTCCTCTCTCCCTGCCCTGTCCTCTCTCCCTGCCCTGTCCTCTCTCCCTGCCCTGTCCTCTCTCCCTGTCCTGTCCTCTCTCCCTGTCCTGTCCTCTCTCCCTGCCCTCTCCTCTCTCCCTGCCCTGTCCTCTCTCCCTGCCCTTTCCTCTCTCCCTGTCCTCTCTCCCTGCCCTCTCTCCCTGCCCTGTCCTCTCTCCCTGCCCTGTCCTCTCTCCCTGCCCTGTCCTCTCCCTGCCCTGTCCTCTCTCCCTGCCCTGTCCTCTCTCCCTGCCCTGTCCTCTCTCCCTGTCCTGTCCTCTCTCCCTGCCCTGTCCTCTCTCCCTGTCCTGTCCTCTCTCCCTTCCCTGTCCTCTCTCCCTGCCCTGTCCTCTCTCCCTGCCCTCTCCTCTCATTCCCCCTCTCATGTACTCTCCTCCCCCTACTGCCCCTTATCCTCCCCTTTTTCTACTGTTTTCCTTCTCTTCTTTCTCCTTTCCTTTCCTCCCTCTCTCCCTCCTCCCTCTTGATTTTGAACTCTCTCCTACCCTCTCTCCTCCAACCTCCCCCTCTTTCTTGTCCTTCTCTCCTGCGTGTTCAGATGGATGGCAGTAGGTCGTTGCCCCGGGGCAGTTCCATGGTGAACAGGGTGAGTGGGCTCTATCCTGTCCTGTCTTCTCCTCTTTCCTTCTCTTCTGTTCTGCCTACCGATTCTGGTTTGTGCTCCAGACTAACATCCTTTAACAACACCATTACTGATGTGTTCCTCCACAACTGTCAAGCATTTTGTTTTTGTTTGTACTGCATTCATTGGTCTGTTGTTGTGTTTTGTTGTTTGTTTGTGTCATCCGTTGATTCTCCCAACCTTCCCGTTCTTCTCAATCTCTCAGAGTGTGCAATATGTAAGTATAATATAAAGTATAAAGACTATCACCGCTGTGGGCTGATTAAGGAATTGCACATAGATGTAGAATGTATAGAGCAGACATAATTATCTTGTTCAGTATAAGAGAGAATCTTGTCTGTTTTAGACAATACATTTCTGTCTGAATGTTCTGAAAAGTTGCTGTCTCCTGAATGAAAGCCCTGCTGTTCTCTGGTGTCTATGGGTGTTTGGATTTTTACTGTACGGTATATCTGTTGCAACACCCAATGGGTGCTAGAATAAGTGGTGATGGGCGGGTCTATGAATCTCTCTCAACGTCCTGATTGGCTGGATTAACAACCTGTCAATCTTCAAACCATATACAGTTGCCCAATGAAATGCTCTAGTTTCCTAATTGACAGCTGGTGTTAATCCCGCCCATAGGTGGGTCTCAGAATCATTCCCCTCATCAGTGAAGGAAAGCTTTGGAATTCACTGATGATGCACAAAAGCTTGGTCTTAAAACAACCGGCCATCTGAAAACCAGATAGGTGGAATCTCCCCTAAACTCTTTGGACGCTTAGATAGAGCCATCACCTTAGTGATTACACCTATCCAGTCTTTTCTGATCTGCTAGCACTGAATGGGCAGTGGCTAGAGGTTGTTCTCAGACCGGGCTATAGACGTCCCTCCCCATCCTCCCTTTACAGTGAATGAGCTCAATGCTTCCATTCTGGTGGCCACACCTGTGAATAATGCCCAAATACACCAGGCATTTACCATGTAGAATAGTTAAGTATACATTCTGGCTGACCAGGAGTCTCCACACATACCTGTCTGTGTGTGTGCGTGCTTTTATGTGTGTGTGTTGTTGCGTGCGTTTGTCTAGTAGTATGTGCATTGTTGGCAGTCTGAGCTTTGTCCCCATGCAAAGCCCAGGCCTCTTGCTGTTTGTAGCTTTGAGTGCTGCTTGGCTGGCGTGCTTTACCTGGCGCTTTTAAATCCACCTCCAGTAGCTCCCTAGATAATGCTAATGCTACTGTACTTAAAGCTATAGAGCTAGTAGAGCTATAGCCTGAGCCACTGTGTAGCTAAAGCTAGAGATAGCATCTGCGGCCATACTTCCTGATCTAACGCAGTGGTTCTCGACTGACACGATAAATTCATGTGAACTAGTGCAACAGCACAGGGACAGGCTATTACACAGCCTCTGGCAAGGCACCAATGTAGAGTTGTTGAATGCACAAAGTCTGGCACTTTGGCTGGCTTATGTTAGCTGGCTAGATGCTGAAAATGTCTGTAAGAGAACACATGAAAAGCTATTTATCTCTAGATTTCTCTGGGCTCATCCTGTTGAGATGCTATTACAGACTATATCTTGAAAATCAGAGTTGAGACCACTGGGTTACTGCCTTGTTTACTCTCTGATGAGTCTGGTCTCTCCTCTTTTGTACTGGGATTGGGGGAACAGTATTTTGGGTTGTGGAGTTGCTTTGTGATGCATGTCCCAGTGTTGATGCGTTGCCTGTCCTGTCCTCCAGGGGGAGCTAGAGAGACAGCTGCTACAGGCCAACCCCATCCTGGAGGCCTTCGGAAATGCCAAGACTGTCAAGAACGACAACTCCTCCAGATTTGTAAGAATGTATTAATATCTAGATTGATCCCAGATAAGATCTACAGTATGTTTTTAATTGGTTGTATTTTTATTTACTGTGTTTGTTGTTGAGTTTGTATCATTTTTTCATTAATATGTTAATCATCAACTGACACATTTCTTCTCCTCTTGTCTCTCAGGGCAAATTCATCCGTATTAACTTTGACGTGGCTGGATACATTGTCGGTGCCAACATTGAGACCTGTATCCTTCCTCTGCAGTCAGACTCTGTTTCGAGTCCCAACCTAAATATTACTGTTGTAATTCATTAGTATGCTCACTGTTGGGTCACTGCTAATCTGTCATCAGGTAGAAGTTGCCCTACACACAGGGGTCAGCTCAGGGAAGCAGGGGATGCAAAACTGCCCTTAGGTTAGTGTCTGGGGCTATTGAACCCTTCCTTTACTCCTGACCTCAGACCTGCTGGAGAAGTCGAGGGCGATCCGCCAGGCCAAAGATGAAAGGACCTTTCACATCTTCTACCAACTCATGTGTGGAGCTTCAGAGGCCACCAGAGGTGAGAGAGTGGGAGAGGAAAAAGAGAGGGTAGGAGAGGGAGAGGAGAAAGAGAGGGTAGGAAAGGGAGGGGAGAAAGAGAGGGTAGGAGAGGGAGAGGAGAAAGAGAGTGTAGGAGAGGGAGTGGAGAAAGAGAGGGTAGGAGAGGGAGTGGAGAAAGAGAGGGTAGGAGAGGGAGAGGAGAAAGAGAGGGTAGGTTAGGGAGCGGAGAAAGAGAGGGTAGGAGAGGGAGTGGAGAAAGAGAGGGTAGGAAAGGGAGGGGAGAAAGAGAGTGTAGGAGAGGGAGCGGAGAAAGAGAGGGTAGGAGAGGGAGCGGAGAAAGAGAGGGTAGGAGAGGGAGGGGAGAAAGAGAGGGTAGGAGAGGGAGGGGAGAAAGAGAGGGTAGGAGAGGGAGCGGAGAAAGAGAGGGTAGGAAAGGTAGGGGAGAAAGAGAGGGTAGGAGAGGGTGGGAAGAAAGAGAGGGTAGGAAAGGTAGGGGAGAAAGAGAGGATAGGAGAGGGAGTGGAGAAAGAGAGGGTAGGAGAGGAAGGGGAGAAAGAGAGGGTAGGAGAGGGAGGGGAGAAAGAGAGGTAGGTAGGAGAGGGAGAGGAGAAAGAGAGGGTAGGAGAGGGAGCGGAGAAAGAGAGGGTAGGAGAGGGAGTGGAGAAAGAGAGGGTAGGAGAGGGAGAGGAGAAAGAGAGGGTAGGTTAGGGAGTGGAGAAAGAGAGGGTAGGAGAGGGAGTGGAGAAAGAGAGGGTAGGAAAGGGAGGGGAGAAAGAGAGTGTAGGAGAGGGAGCGGAGAAAGAGAGGGTAGGAGAGGGAGCGGAGAAAGAGAGGGTAGGAGAGGGAGGGGAGAAAGAGAGGGTAGGAGAGGGAGGGGAGAAAGAGAGGGTAGGAGAGGGAGCGGAGAAAGAGAGGGTAGGAGAGGGAGCGGAGAAAGAGAGGGTAGGAGAGGGTGGGAAGAAAGAGAGGGTAGGAAAGGTAGGGGAGAAAGAGAGGATAGGAGAGGGAGTGGAGAAAGAGAGGGTAGGAGAGGAAGGGGAGAAAGAGAGGGTAGGAGAGGGAGTGAAGAAAGAGAGGTAGGTAGGAGAGGGAGAGGAGAAAGAGAGGGTAGGAGAGGGAGAGGGTAGGAGAGGGAGCGGAGAAAGAGAGGGTAGGAAAGGTAGGGGAGAAAGAGAGGGTAGGAGAGGGAGGGGAGAAAGAGAGGGTAGGAAAGGTAGGGGAGAAAGAGATGGTAGGAGAGGGAGGGGAGAAAGAGAGGGTAGGAGAGGGAGCGGAGAAAGAGAGGGTAGGAAAGGTAGGGGAGAAAGAGAGGGTAGGAGAGGGTGGGAAGAAAGGGAGGGTAGGAAAGGTAGGGGAGAAAGAGAGGATAGGAGAGGAAGGGGAGAAAGAGAGGGTAGGAGAGGGAGGGAAAAAAGAGAGGTAGGTAGGAGAGGGAGAGGAGAAAGAAAGGGAGAGGGAGCGGAGAAAGAGAGGGTAGGAAAGGTAGGGGAGAAAGAGAGGGTAGGAGAGGGAGGGGAGAAAGAGAGGGTAGGAAAGGTAGGGGAGAAAGAGAGGGTAGGAGAGGGAGGGGAGAAAGAGAGGGTAGGAGAGGGAGCGGAGAAAGAGAGGGTAGGAAAGGTAGGGGAGAAAGAGAGGGTAGGAGAGGGTGGGAAGAAAGAGAGGATAGGAGAGGTAGGGGAGAAAGGGGATGGGTTGAATAGGTAGATCTGGTGAATAGGTTGATCTGGTGAATAGATAGATCTGGTGAATAGATAGATCTGGTAAATAGGTTGATCTGGTGAATAGATAGATCTGGTGAATAGATAGATCTGGTAAATAGATAGATCTGGTAAATAGGTTGATCTGGTGAATAGGTTGATCTGGTGAATAGATAGATCTGGTGAATAGATAGATCTGGTAAATAGGTTGATCTGGTGAATAGGTAGATCTGGTGAATAGATAGATCTGGTGAATAAATAGATCTGGTGAATAGGTAGATCTGGTGAATAGGTAGATCTGGTGAATAAATGGATCTGGTGAATAGGTTGATCTGGTGAATAGGTTGATCTGGTGAATAGTTAGATCTGGTGAATAGGTAGATCTGGTGAATAAATAGATCTGGTGAATAGGTAGATCTAATGAATAGGTAGATCTGGTGAATAAATGATCTGGTGAATAGGTTGATCTGGTAAATTGGTAGATCTGGTTAATACATAGATCTGGTGAATAGATAGATCTGGTGAATAGATAGATCTGGTAAATAGGTTGATCTGGTGAATAGATAGATCTGGTGAATAGATAGATCTGGTGAATAGATAGATCTGGTGAATAGATAGATCTGGTAAATAGATAGATCTGGTGAATAGATAGATCTGGGGAATAGAGATCTGGTAAATAGAGATCTGGTGAATAGAGATCTGGTGAATAGATAGATCTGGTAAATAGAGATCTGGTGAATAGAGATCTGGTAAATAGAGATCTGGTGAATAGATAGATCTGGTAAATAGAGATCTGGTGAATAGATAGATCTGGTAAATAGAGATCTGGTAAATAGAGATCTGGTAAATAGATAGATCTGGTGAATAGATAGATCTGGTAAATAGAGATCTGGTGAATAGAGATCTGGTAAATAGAGATCTGGTGAATAGATAGATCTGGTAAATAGAGATCTGGTGAATAGATATATCTGGTAAATAGAGATCTGGTGAATAGGTTGATCTGGTGAATAGATAGATCTGGTGAATAGAGATCTGGTAAATAGAGATCTGGTGAATAGAGATCTGGTAAATAGAGATCTGGTAAATAGAGATCTGGTGAATAGAGATCTGGTAAATAGAGATCTGGTAAATATATAGATCTGGTGAATAGAGATCTGGTGAATAGATAGATCTGGTAAATAGAGATCTGGTGAATAGAGATCTGGTAAATAGAGATCTGGTGAATAGATAGATCTGGTAAATAGAGATCTGGTGAATAGATAGATCTGGTAAATAGAGATCTGGTAAATAGAGATCTGGTAAATAGATAGATCTGGTGAATAGATAGATCTGGTAAATAGAGATCTGGTGAATAGAGATCTGGTAAATAGAGATCTGGTGAATAGATAGATCTGGTAAATAGAGATCTGGTGAATAGATATATCTGGTAAATAGAGATCTGGTGAATAGGTTGATCTGGTGAATAGATAGATCTGGTGAATAGGTTGATCTGGTAAATAGAGATCTGGTGAATAGAGATCTGGTAAATAGAGATCTGGTAAATAGAGATCTGGTGAATAGAGATCTGGTAAATAGAGATCTGGTAAATATATAGATCTGGTGAATAGAGATCTGGTGAATAGATAGATCTGGAGAATAGATAGATCTGGTAAATAGAGATCTGGTGAATAGAGATCTGGTAAATAGAGATCTGGTAAATAGATAGATCTGGTGAATAGAGATCTGGTGAATAGATAGATCTGGTGATCTGTTTAATGTT
Source organism: Oncorhynchus clarkii lewisi (assembly GCF_045791955.1). Classification (NCBI taxonomy): domain Eukaryota; kingdom Metazoa; phylum Chordata; class Actinopteri; order Salmoniformes; family Salmonidae; genus Oncorhynchus; species Oncorhynchus clarkii. The sequence continues at coordinate 78,768 of NW_027258175.1, read as the reverse complement.
TTTGTTTGAAAATTGAACTTCGATTCATGACATTTGATCATTTTACTGTTTCCATGTCTCTCTGTTTCCCTGTCCCTCTGTTTCCATGTCTCTCTGTTTCCCTGTCTCTCTGTTTCCATGTCTCTCTGATTCCCTGTCTCTCTGTTTCCATGTCTCTCTGTTTTGATGTCTCTCTGTTTCCCTGTCTCTCTGTTTCCCTGTCTCTCTGTTTCCCTCTCTCTCTGTTTCCATGTCCCTCTGTTTCCCTGTCTCTCTGTTTCCCTCTCTCTCTGTTTCCATGTCCCTCTGTTTCCCTGTCATTCTGTTTCCCTGTCTCTCTGTTTCCCTCTCTCTCTCTGTTTCCCTGTCACTCTGTTTCCATGTCTTTCTGTTTCCCTCTCTCTCCCTGTTTCCCTGTCACTCTGTTTCCCTATCTCTGTTTCTCTCTCTCTCTGTTTCCCTGTCACTCTGTTTCCCTCTCTCTCTCTGTTTCTCTCTCTCTGTTTCCCTGTTCCTCTGTTTCCTTCTCTCTCTGTTTCCCTGTCTCTCTGTTTCCATGTTCTATGTTTCCCTCTCTCTCTCTGTTTCTCTCTCTCTGTTTCCCTGTTCCTCTGTTTCCTTCTCTCTCTGTTTCCCTGTCTCTCTGTTTCCCTCTCTCTCTCTCTCTCTGTTTCCCTGTCTCTCTGTTTCCCTGTCTCTCTGTTTCCCTGTCTCTCTGTTTCCTTCTCTCTCTGTTTCCCTGTCTCTCTGTTTCCCTCTCTCTCTCTCTCTCTCTCTCTCTCTCTGTTTCCCTGTCTCTCTGTTTCCCTGTCTCTCTGTTTCCCTCTCTCTCTCTGTTTCCCTGTCTCTCTGTTTCCCTCTCTCTCTCTCTGTTTCCCCCTCTCTCTCTTCCTCTCTGTCTGTAGCAGACCTTCTCCTTGGTAGTGCTGACCAGTACAGGTTTCTGAGTGGAGGTGCTATACCTGTTCCAGGCCAGAGTGATGCTGACAACTTCACCCAGACCATGGACTCTATGACCATCATGGGATTCACACCAGAGGAGTCTCTGTGTAAGTGAGAGAGGGATGGAGGGGAGGGGAGGGGGAGGGATGGAGGGGAGGGGAGGGGGGACAGAGCTTTCCTCAGAACATGGAAGTAAAAAACGATATTTTCTCTCCATCCCTTTCTGCCTGTCTGTCTCCCTCCTCCCTCCCTACCCTCCTCTCCATCCCTCTCTTTCTGCCTGTCTGTCTCCTCCCTCCCTCCCTCCCTCCCCTCCTCTCCATCCATCCCTCTCTTTCTGCCTGTCTGTCTCTCTCCTCCCTCCCTGACCTCCTCTCCATCCCTCTCTTTCTTTATGCCTGCCTGTCTGTCTCCTCCCTCCCTCCCTGCACTCCTCTCCATCCCTCTCTTTCTGCCTGCCTGTCTCTCTCCTCCCTCCCTGCACTCCTCTCCATCCCTCTCTTTCTGCCTGTCTGTCTCCTCCCTCCCTCCCTGCCCCCTCTCCATCCCTCTCTTTCTGCCTGTCTGTCTCCTCCCTCCCTCCCTGCCCCCTCTCCATCCCTCTCTTTCTGCCTGTCTGTCTCTCTCCTCCCTCCCTACCCTCCTCTCCATCCCTCTCTTTCTGCCTGTCTGTCTGTCTCCTCCCTCCCTTCCTGCCCTCCTCTCCATCCCTCTCTTTCTGCCTGTCTGTCTCCCTCCTCCCTCCCTGCCCTCCTCTCCATCCCTCTCTTTCTGCCTGTCTGTCTGTCTGTCTCCCTCCCCTCCTCTCCATCCCTCTCTTTCTGCCTGCCTGTCTGTCTCCCTCCTCCCTCCCTGCCCTCCTCTCCATCCCTCTCTTTCTGCCTGCTTGTCTGTCTCCCTCCTCCCTCCCTGCACTCCTCTCCATCCCTCTCTTTCTGCCTGTCTGTCTCCTCCCTCCCTCCCTGCCCCCTCTCCATCCCTCTCTTTCTGCCTGTCTGTCTCCTCCCTCCCTCCCTGCCCCCTCTCCATCCCTCTCTTTCTGCCTGTCTGTCTCTCTCCTCCCTCCCTACCCTCCTCTCCATCCCTCTCTTTCTGCCTGTCTGTCTCCTCCCTCCCTTCCTGCCCTCCTCTCCATCCCTCTCTCTCTGTCTGTCTGTCTGTCTGTCTGTCTGTCTGTCCTCCCCTGCTTGTCTGTCTGTCTGTCTCCCCTCCTCTCCATCCCTCTCTTTCTGCCTGTCTGTCTGTCTCCCTCCCCTCCTCTCCATCCCTCTCTTTCTGCCTGTCTGTCTGTCTGTCTCCCTCCCCTCCTCTCCATCCCTCTCTTTCTGCCTGTCTGTCTGTCTGTCTGTCTCCCCTCCTCTCCATCCCTCTCTTTCTGCCTGTCTGTCTGTCTGTCTCCCTCCCCTCCTCTCCATCCCTCTCTTTCTGCCTGTCTGTCTGTCTCCCTGCCCTCCCCTGCCTGTCTGTCTGTCTGTCTGTCTGTCTGTCTGTCTCCCCTCCTCTCCATCCCTCTCTTTCTGCCTGTCTGTCTGTCTGTCTCCCTCCCCTCCTCTCCATCCCTCTCTTTCTGCCTGTCTGTCTGTCTGTCTGTCTCCCCTCCTCTCCATCCCTCTCTTTCTGTCTGTCTCCTCCCTCCCTCCCTGCCCTCCTCTCCATCCGTCTCTTTCTGCCTGTCTGTCTGTCTCCTCCCTCTCTCCCTGCCCTCCTCTCCATCCCTCTCTTTCTGCCTGTCTGTCTGTCTCCTCCCTCCCTCCCTGCCCTCCTCTCCATCCCTCTCTTTCTGCCTGTCTGTCTGTCTCCCTGCCCTCCCCTGCCTGTCTGTCTGTCTGTCTGTCTGTCTCCCCTCCTCTCCATCCCTCTCTTTCTGCCTGTCTGTCTGTCTGTCTCCCTCCCCTTCTCTCCATCCCTCTCTTTCTGCCTGTCTGTCTCCTCCCTCCCCTCCTCTCCATCCCTCTCTTTCTGCCTGTCTGTCTCCTCCCTCCCTCCCTGCCCCCTCTCCATCCCTCTCTTTCTGCCTGTCTGTCTCCTCCCTCCCTCCCTGCCCCCTCTCCATCCCTCTCTTTCTGCCTGTCTCTCTCCTCCCTCCCTACCCTCCTCTCCATCCCTCTCTTTCCGCCTGTCTGTCTCCTCCCTCCCTTCCTGCCCTCCTCTCCATCCCTCTCTTTCTGCCTGTCTGTCTCCCTCCTCCCTCCCTGCCTGACCTCCTCTCCATCTCTCTCTTTCTGCCTGTCTGTCTGTCTGTCTCCTCCCTCCCTCCCTGCCCTCCTCTCCATCCCTCTCATTCTGCCTGTCTGTCTGTCTCCTCCCTCTCTCCCTGCCCTCCTCTCCATCCCTCTCTTTCTGCCTGTCTGTCTGTCTCCTCCCTCCCTCCCTGCCCTCCTCTCCATCCCTCTCTTTCTGCCTGTCTGTCTGTCTCCTCCCTCCCTCCCTGCCCTCCTCTCCATCCCTCTCTTTCTGCCTGTCTGTCTGTCTCCTCCCTCCCTCCGTGCCCTCCTCTCCATCCCTCCCCTCCTCTCCCTCCCTCTCTTTCTGCCTGTCTGTCTGTCTCCCTCCTCTCCCTCCCTCTCTTTCTGCCTGTCTGTCTGTCTCCCTCCCCTCTCTCCATCCCTCCTGTTAGCCATGTTGAAGGTGATCTCTGCGGTGCTCCAGTTTGGGAACATCTCGTTCACTAAGGAGAAGAACCAGGACCAGTGCTCCATGCCAGACGACACGGCTGCCCAGAAACTGAGCCACCTGCTGGGCATCAGCGTACTGGAGTTCTCCCGGGCCATCCTCACCCCCAGGATCAAAGTAGGACGCGAGTACGTTCAGAAGGCCCAGACCAAAGAAAAGGTGAGACACACACACACACACACACACACACACACACACACACACACACACACACACACACACACACACACTAGTCCTGAGCACATCTGTAACGATGTGCGATGAGAGTCGGGAAGCAAGTTCAGGGAGTGAGTGATTTAATCACTAAACACAACATAATACAAAACAAGAAACACGAACAACGTACAGACATGAAACACTGAAACAGAAACAATAACACCTGGGGAAGGAACCAATGGGAGAGACAGATACAGGGGAGGTAATCAGGGAGGTGATGGAGCACAGGTGAGTCTGATGAGGTGCAGGTGCGCGTGACGATGGTGACAGGTGTGTGGGATAATCAGCAGCCTGATGACCTAGAGCCTGGAGAGGGAGCATACGTGACAATATCTAAGACTAATGGCATAGTAGTTGGTACAAATCACTCCATGAGCTATAAACCTCAGCTGAATTTGGTAATGAATAATGTAGCTTTTGAGCAAGTTGAGGAGACTAAACTTCTTGGTGTCACCTTAGACTGTAAGTTGTCATGGTCAAGGCATATTGATTCAGTTGTTGTAAAGATGGGGAGAGGTCTGTCTGTGATAAAGAGATGCTCAGCATTCTTAACACCACACTTGAAGAAAGAAGCTGAAGTTTTATCATGTCCTGACTACTTCCAGGTGAGCGGGTCAGGGGCTGTAAAGAGGGCATATCAGAACAGAACAGCACGTCTTGCCCTGCCGTGTTCACAGAGAGTTCATGTCAACTAAATGCTTGTTGACCTCTTCTGGCTTAGAGCAGAGATTGACTGCATCACTTCTTGTGTTTTGTAAGAAATATTAATGTTAAAAACTACAAACTGTCTATTCAATCAACTAACACAGTTCTGACAGACAGCCTGTGGCATGTGGGGTACGCCTGTCTCCTCACAGTCTCTAAAGACAAAACGAATTCAAAGCAACACACAGTAATATATAGCACCATGGATGCATGGAGCTCCCTGCCATCTCAAATCACTCAAGCTGCAAAATCAGCTTAAAAACCAAATAAAACAGCAGATCACAGCACAGAGCTTCTCCCCTTTCTGACCTAAATAACTTGTTGTGTCCAGTCCTCTCCCCTTTCTGACCTAAATAACTTGTTGTATCCAGTCCTCTCCCCTTTCTGGCCTAAATAACTTGTTGTGTCCAGTCCTCTCCCCTTTCTGACCTAAATAACTTGTTGTATCCAGTCCTCTCCCCTTTCTGACCTAAATAACTTGTTGTATCCAGTCCTCTCCCCTTTCTGACCTAAATAACTTGTTGTGTCCAGTCCTCTCCCCTTTCTGGCCTAAATAACTTGTTGTGTCCAGTCCTCTCCCCTTTCTGACCTAAATAACTTGTTGTATCCAGTCCTCTCCCCTTTCTGACCTAAATAACTTGTTGTATCCAGTCCTCTCCCCTTTCTGACCTAAATAACTTGTTGTATCCAGTCCTCTCCCCTTTCTGACCTAAATAACTTGTTGTGTCCAGTCCTCTCCCCTTTCTGACCTAAATAACTTGTTGTATCCAGTCCTCTCCCCTTTCTGGCCTAAATAACTTGTTGTGTCCAGTCCTCTCCCCTTTCTGACCTAAATAACTTGTTGTATCCAGTCCTCTCCCCTTTCTGACCTAAATAACTTGTTGTATCCAGTCCTCTCCCCTTTCTGACCTAAATAACTTGTTGTGTCCAGTCCTCTCCCCTTTCTGACCTAAATAACTTGTTGTATCCAGTCCTCTACCCTTTCTGACCTAAATAACTTGTTGTATCCAGTCCTCTCCCCTTTCTGACCTAAATAACTTGTTGTGTCCAGTCCTCTCCCCTTTCTGGCCTAAATAACTTGTTGTATCCAGTCCTCTACCCTTTCTGGCCTAAATAACTTGTTGTATCCAGTCCTCTCCCCTTTCTGACCTAAATAACTTGTTGTATCCAGTCCTCTCCCCTTTCTGACCTAAATAACTTGTTGTATCCAGTCCTCTCCCCTTTCTGACCTAAATAACTTGTTGTATCCAGTCCTCTCCCCTTTCTGACCTAAATAACTTGTTGTATCCAGTCCTCTCCCCTTTCTGACCTAAATAACTTGTTGTATCCAGTCCTCTCCCCTTTCTGACCTAAATAACTTGTTGTATCCAGTCCTCTCCCCTTTCTGGCCTAAATAACTTGTTGTATCCAGTCCTCTCCCCTTTCTGACCTAAATAACTTGTTGTGTCCAGTCCTCTCCCCTTTCTGGCCTAAATAACTTGTTGTATCCAGTCCTCTACCCTTTCTGGCCTAAATAACTTGTTGTATCCAGTCCTCTCCCCTTTCTGACCTAAATAACTTGTTGTATCCAGTCCTCTCCCCTTTCTGACCTAAATAACTTGTTGTATCCAGTCCTCTCCCCTTTCTGACCTAAATAACTTGTTGTATCCAGTCCTCTCCCCTTTCTGACCTAAATAACTTGTTGTATCCAGTCCTCTCCCCTTTCTGACCTAAATAACTTGTTGTATCCAGTCCTCTCCCCTTTCTGGCCTAAATAACTTGTTGTATCCAGTCCTCTCCCCTTTCTGGCCTAAATAACTTGTTGTATCCAGTCCTCTCCCCTTTCTGACCTAATTAACTTGTTGTATCCAGTCCTCTCCCCTTTCTGGCCTAAATAACTTGTTGTATCCAGTCCTCTCCCCTTTCTGACCTAAATAACTTGTTGTATCCAGTCCTCTCCCCTTTCTGACCTAAATAACTTGTTGTATCCAGTCCTCTCCCCTTTCTGACCTAAAAAACTTGTTGTATCCAGTCCTCTCCCCTTTCTGACCTAAATAACTTGTTGTATCCAGTCCTCTCCCCTTTCTGACCTAAATAACTTGTTGTATCCAGTCCTCTCCCCTTTCTGGCCTAAATAACTTGTTGTATCCAGTCCTCTCCCCTTTCTGACCTAAATAACTTGTTGTATCCAGTCCTCTCCCCTTTCTGACCTAAATAACTTGTTGTATCCAGTCCTCTCCCCTTTCTGACCTAAATAACTTGTTGTATCCAGTCCTCTCCCCTTTCTGGCCTAAATAACTTGTTGTATCCAGTCCTCTCCCCTTTCTGGCCTAAATAACTTGTTGTATCCAGTCCTCTCCCCTTTCTGACCTAAATAACTTGTTGTATCCAGTCCTCTCCCCTTTCTGACCTAAATAACTTGTTGTATCCAGTCCTCTCCCCTTTCTGACCTAAATAACTTGTTGTATCCAGTCCTCTCCCCTTTCTGACCTAAATAACTTGTTGTATCCAGTCCTCTCCCCTTTCTGACCTAAATAACTTGTTGTATCCAGTCCTCTCCCCTTTCTGACCTAAATAACTTGTTGTATCCAGTCCTCTCCCCTTTCTGGCCTAAATAACTTGTTGTATCCAGTCCTCTCCCCTTTCTGGCCTAAATAACTTGTTGTATCCAGTCCTCTCCCCTTTCTGGCCTAAATAACTTGTTGTATCCAGTCCTCTCCCCTTTCTGACCTAAATAACTTGTTGTATCCAGTCCTATCCCCTTTCTGACCTAAATAACTTGTTGTATCCAGTCCTCTCCCCTTTCTGACTTAATTAACTTGTTGTATCCAGTCTTCTCCCATTTCTGGCCTAAATAACTTGTTGTATCCAGTCCTCTCCCCTTTCTGACCTAAATAACTTGTTGTATCCAGTCCTCTCCCCTTTCTGACCTAAATAACTTGTTGTATCCAGTCCTCTCCCCTTTCTGGCCTAAATAACTTGTTGTATCCAGTCCTCTCCCCTTTCTGGCCTAAATAACTTGTTGTATCCAGTCCTCTCCCCTTTCTGGCCTAAATAACTTGTTGTATCCAGTCCTCTCCCCTTTCTGGCCTAAATAACTTGTTGTATCCAGTCCTCTCCCCTTTCTGACCTAAATAACTTGTTGTATCCAGTCCTCTCCCCTTTCTGGCCTAAATAACTTGTTGTATCCAGTCCTCTCCCCTTTCTGGCCTAAATAACTTGTTGTATCCAGTCTTCTCCCCTTTCTGACCTAAATAACTTGTTGTATCCAGTCCTCTCCCCTTTCTGACCTAAATAACTTGTTGTATCCAGTCCTCTCCCCTTTCTGGCCTAAATAACTTGTTGTATCCAGTCCTCTCCCCTTTCTGGCCTAAATAACTTGTATCCAGTCCTCTCCCCTTTCTGACCTAAATAGCTTGTTGTTTCCAGTCCTCTCCCTCCCGAGCACATCTGGTGTTCGAGTTAAAGACAAGATGTGCCCTTGGCATTAGGATAACAGCACCTGCTTAGAGAAAGCCATTGTAAACTAAGCCGCAGTAGAATAAGGACTTTGGTCGTGCTCCATATGATGATGACGTTCAAGAGATTCAAGAGTGCTGAGGAGAAAACTGTAGTTGACGTTTTAGCTGGACATAACTGATGTATGGGACTCCACCAAGTTACCCTTCACCATACAGAGACCACACTGTGGGGGGTGTGATGTATGGGACTCCACCAAGTTACCCTTCACCATACAGAGAACCCACTGTGGGTGGTGACTGTAACACAGAAGGAAAGATTAGGAGATAAGATCACCTTTGTGTTGTTGTCTACAGTAATATACTGTAGTCTAAGTGTATAAACGTGTCTTATTTTAAATGTATGTAGTTATGTCCTTAAGTTATTGTTTATTAATGTTTTGTATCATGTCATGTTTAACATTTTGTCTGGACCCCAGGAGGAATAGCTGCTGTGTTAGAAGCAGCTGATGAGGATCCTAATAAAATAGAAAATACACACACACACATACACGCACACATATACACACACACACACACATATACACACACACACACACACACACATATATACACACACATATATACACACATATATGCACACACACACATATACACACATATATGCACACACACACATATACACACACACACATATACACACATATACACACGCATATACACACACACACACACACATATATACATATACACACACACACACGCATATACACACACACACATACCCACACACATATACACACACACACATATATACACACACACACATATATAAACACACATATACACACACACACATATATGCACACACACACACATATACACACACACACATACATATACACACACATACACACACACATATACACACACACACATATACACACACATATACACACACACATATACACACACATATACACAATTGGTGTAAGAGGCACATGCTAGTTTCTTAAAATATCTAAATGAATAATGCTCTCTCTCTCCACTCTCTCTCTTCTCTCTTCTCTCTCTCTTCTCTCTCACTCTTCTCTCTCGCTTCTCTATCTTCTCTCTTTTCTCTCACTCTTCTCTCTCTTCTCTCTCGCTTCTCTATCTTCTCTCTCTTCTCTCTCACTCTTCTCTCTCTCTTCTCTCTTCTCTCTCTTCAATTCAATTCAAGGGGCTTTATTGGCATGAGAAACATGTGTTAACATTGCCAAAGCAAGTAAGGTAGATATACAAAAGTGAAATAAACTATCAAAATTAACAGTAAACATTACACATACAGAAGTTTCAAAACAATAAAGACATTACACATGTCATATTATGTATATATACAGTGTTGTAACAATGTACAAATGGTGAAAGTACACAAGGGAAAATAAATAAGCATAAATATGGGTTATATTTACAATGGTGTTTGTTCTTCACTGGTTGCCCTTTTCTCGTGGCAACAGGTCACAAATCTTGCTGCTTGGATGGCACACTGGAATTTCACCCAGTAGATATGGGAGTTTATCAAAATTGGGTTTGTTTTCGAATTCTTTGTGGATCTGTGTAATCTGAGGGAAATACAGTGCCTTGCGAAAGTATTCGGCCCCCTTGAACTTTGCGACCTTTTGCCACATTTCAGGCTTCAAACATAAAGATATAAAACTGTATTTTTTTGAGAAGAATCAACAACAAGTGGGACACAATCATGAAGTGGAACGACATTTATTGGATATTTCAATCTTTTTTTTTAAATCAAAAAATGAAAAATTGGGCGTGCAAAATTATTCAGCCCCTTTACTTTCAGTGCAGCAAACTCTCTCCAGAAGTTCAGTGAGGATCTCTGAATGATCCAATGTTGACCTAAATGACTAATGATGATAAATACAATCCACCTGTGTGAAGGAGAAGACTGATCAGAGATGCAGCCAAGAGGCCAATGATCACTCTGGATGAACTGCAGAGATCTACAGCTGAGGTGGGAGACTCTGTCCATAAGACAACAATCAGTCAGTCGTATATTGCACAAATCTGGCCTTTATGGAAGAGTGGCAAGAAGAAAGCCATTTCTTAAAGATATCCATAAAAAGTGTCGTTTAAAGTTTGCCACAAGCCACCTGGGAGACACACCAAACATGTGGAAGAAGGTGCTCTGGTCAGATGAAACCAAAATTGAACTTTTTGGCAACAATGCAAAACATTATGTTTGGCGTAAAAGCAACACAGCTGAACACACCATCCCCACTGTCGAACATGGTGGTGGCAGCATCATGGTTTGGGCCTGCTTTTCTTCAGCAGGGACAGGGAAGATGGTTAAAATTGATGGGAAGATGGATGGAGCCAAATACAGGACCATTCTGGAAGAAAACCTGATGGAGTCTGCAAAAGACCTGAGACTGGGACGGAGATTTGTCTTCCAACAAGACAATGATCCAAAACATAAAGCAAAATCTACAATGGAATGGTTCAAAAATAAACATATCCAGGTGTTAGAATGGCCAAGTCAAAGTCCAGACCTGAATCCAATCGAGAATCTGTGGAAAGAACTGAAAACTGCTGTTCACAAATGCTCTCCATCCAACCTCACTGAGCTCAAGCTGTTTTGCATGGAGGAATGGGAAAAAATGTCAGTCTCTCGATGTGCAAAACTGATAGAGACATACCCCAAGCGACTTACAGCTGTAATCGCAGCAAAAGGTGGCGCTACAAAGTATTAACTTAAGGGGGCTGAATAATAATGCACGCCCAATTTTTCATTTTTTGATTTTAAAAAAAAGTTTGAAATATCCAATAAATGTCGTTCCACTTCATGATTGTGTCCCACTTGTTGTTGATTCTTCACAAAAAAATTACAATACAGTTTATATCTTTATGTTTGAAGCCTGAAATGTGGCAAAAGGTCGCAAAGTTCAAGGGGGCCAAATACTTTCGCAAGGCACTGTATGTGTCTCTAATATGGTCATACATTGGGCAGGAGGTTAGGAAGTGCAGCTCAGTTTCCACCTCATTTTGTGGGCAGTGAGCACATAGCCTGTCTTCTCTTGAGAGCCAGGTATGTCTACGGCGGCCTTTCTCAATAGCAAGGCTATGCTCACTGAGTCTGTACATAGTCAAAGCTTTCCTTAAGTTTGGGTCAGTCACAGTGGTCAGGTATTCTGCCACTGTGTACTCTCTGTTTAGGGCCAAATAGCATTCTAGTTTGCTCTGTTTTTTTGTTAATTCTTTCCAATGTGTCAAGTAATTATCTTTTTGTTTTCTCATGATTTGGTTGGGTCTAATTGTGCTGCTGTCATGTGGCTCTGTGGGGTGTGTTTGTGTTTGTGAACAGAGCCCCAGGACCAGCTTGCTTAGGGGACTCTTCTCCAGGTTCATCTCTCTGTAGGTGATGGCTTTGTTATGGAAGGTTTGGGAATCACTTACTTTTAGGTGGTTGTAGAATTTAACAGCTCTTTTCTGGATTTTGATAATTAGTAGGTATCGGCCTAATTCTGCTTTGCATGCAGTATTTGGTGTTCTACGTTGTACACAGAGGATATTTTTGCAGAATTCTGCATGCAGAGTCTCAATTTGGTGTTTGTCCCATTTTTTAAATTCTTGGTTGGTGAGCGGACCCCAGACCTCACAACCATAAAGGGCAATGGGCTCTATGACTGATTCAAGTATTTTTAGCCAGATCCTATGCTCTCTCTCCTCTCTCTCTCTTCTCTCTCTTCTCTCTCTCTCTCTCTCTAGGCTGACTTTGCTGTGGAGGCGTTGGCCAAAGCTACATATGAGCGTCTGTTCCGTTGGCTGGTCCACAGGATCAACCGGGCGCTGGACCGCAGACAGAGACAGGGAGCCTCTTTCATAGGCATACTGGACATAGCAGGCTTTGAGATCTTCCAGGTGTGTGTGAATCTGTGTGTGTCTGTGAGTGTGTCTGAGTCTTTCTTTCTCCTGTTTGCAGTCTCTTCTCAGGTTCACTACACAATATCTGACCTCTCTCTTCTCTCCTCTCTCTCTCTCTCTCTCTCTCTCTCTCCCTCTCCCTCTCCCTCTCCCTCTCCCTCTTCCTCTCCCTCTTCCTCTTCCTCTCCCTCTTCCTCTTCCTCTTCCTCTTCCTCTTCCTCTTCCTCTTCCTCTCCCTCTTCCTCTCCCTCTCTCTCCTCCCTCCACAGTTGAACTCATTTGAGCAGCTGTGTATCAACTACACCAATGAGAAGCTGCAGCAGCTGTTCAACCACACCATGTTCATCCTGGAGCAGGAGGAGTACCAGAGGGAGGGCATCGAGTGGAGCTTCATCGACTTCGGCCTGGACCTGCAGCCCTGCATCGACCTCATTGAGAGACCGGTACACTCACACATATAGCTCACCTTCAACCTTCTCCTGGATAAAACCCAACATCCACCTGGCCTGCAACAGGAGCACCTCAACCCTTTAATAAAACATGTTATTTGTGAAGTGAATTATCAGGTGTTCTTACCTCTCTGTGTCTCTGTCTCTCCTTACCCCCTCCCACTTAAGGCCCAGCCCCCTGGTGTGCTGGCACTATTGGATGAGGAGTGTTGGTTTCCGCGGGCGACAGATCGTTCATTTGTGGATAAGCTGTCTGCTGAGCAGGGGACACACCCTAAATTCTTCAAACCTCGACAAATACGACAAGAGGCCGACTTTGCCATCATCCACTACGCTGGGAAGGTACTCTATCCATCCATCCATCTCTCCCTTCCTCTCTTTATCATCCCTCCTCCCTTTCACTGGAACGGTTTAACATCTTCCTCTCTTTATCTTCCCTCCTCCCTTTCACTGGAACGGTTTAACATCTTCCTCTCTTTATCATCCCTCCTCCCTTACACTGGAACGGTTTAACATCTTCCTCTCTTTATCATCCCTCCTCCCTTACACTGGAACGGTATACATCTTCCTCTCTTTATCATCCCTCCTCCCTTACACTGGAACGGTTTAACATCTTCCTCTCTTTATCATCCCTCCTCCCTTTCACTGGAACGGTTTAACATCTTCCTCTCTTTATCATCCCTCCTCCCTTACACTGGAACGGTATACATCTTCCTCTCTTTATCATCCCTCCTCCCTTACACTGGAACGGTTTAACATCTTCCTCTCTTTATCATCCCTCCTCCCTTACACTGGAACGGTTTAACATCTTCCTCTCTTTATCATCCCTCCTCCCTTACACTGGAACGGTTTAACATCTTCCTCTCTTTATCATCCCTCCTCCCTTACACTGGAACGGTTTAACATCTTCCTCTCTTTATCATCCCTCCTCCCTTACACTGGAACGGTTTACATCTTCCTCTCTTTATCATCCCTCCTCCCTTACACTGGAACGGTTTAACATCTTCCTCTCTTTATCATCCCTCCTCCCTTACACTGGAACGGTATACATCTTCCTCTCTTTATCATCCCTCCTCCCTTACACTGGAACGGTTTAACATCTTCCTCTCTTTATCATCCCTCCTCCCTTACACTGGAACGGTTTACATCTTCCTCTCTTTATCATCCCTCCTCCCTTACACTGGAACGGTTTAACATCTTCCTCTCTTTATCATCCCTCCTCCCTTTCACTGGAACGGTTTAACATCTTCCTCTCTTTATCTTCCCTCCTCCCTTTCACTGGAACGGTTTAACATCTTCCTCTCTTTATCATCCCTCCTCCCCTACACTGGAACGGTTTAACATCTTCCTCTCTTTATCATCCCTCCTCCCTTACACTGGAACGGTATACATCTTCCTCTCTTTATCATCCCTCCTCCCTTTCACTGGAACGGTTTAACATCTTCCTCTCTTTATCATCCCTCCTCCCTTTCACTGGAACGGTTTAACATCTTTCTCTCTTTATCATCCCTCCTCCCTTACACTGGAACGGTTTAACATCTTCCTCTCTTTATCATCCCTCCTCCCTTACACTGGAACGGTTTAACATCTTCCTCTCTTTATCATCCCTCCTCCCTTACACTGGAACGGTTTAACATCTTCCTCTCTTTATCATCCCTCCTCCCTTACACTGGAACGGTTTAACATCTTCCTCTCTTTATCATCCCTCCTCCCTTACACTGGAACGGTTTAACATCTTCCTCTCTTTACCATCCCTCCTCCCTTACACTGGAACGGTTTAACATCTTCCTCTCTTTACCATCCCTCCTCCCTTACACTGGAACGGTTTAACATCTTCCTCTCTTTACCATCCCTCCTCCCTTACACTGGAACGGTTTAACATCTTCCTCTCTTTATCATCCCTCCTCCCTTTCACTGGAACGGTATACATCTTCCTCTCTTTATCATCCCTCCTCCCTTTCACTGGAACGGTTTAACATCTTCCTCTCTTTATCATCCCTCCTCCCTTACACTGGAACGGTTTAACATCTTCCTCTCTTTATCATCCCTCCTCCCTTACACTGGAACGGTTTAACATCTTCCTCTCTTTATCATCCCTCCTCCCTTACACTGGAACGGTTTACATCTTCCTCTCTTTATCATCCCTCCTCCCTTACACTGGAACGGTTTACATCTTCCTCTCTTTATCATCCCTCCTCCCTTACACTGGAACGGTTTAACATCTTCCTCTCTTTATCATCCTTCCTCCCTTACACTGGAACGGTTTACATCTTCCTCTCTTTATCATCCCTCCTCCCTTACACTGGAACGGTTTACATCTTCCTCTCTTTATCATCCCTCCTGCCTTACACTGGAACGGTTTAACATCTTCCTCTCTTTATCATCCCTCCTCCCTTACACTGGAACGGTTTAACATCTTCCTCTCTTTATCATCCCTCCTCCCTTACACTGGAACGGTATACATCTTCCTCTCTTTATCATCCCTCCTCCCTTACACTGGAACGGTTTAACTTCTTCCTCTCTTTATCATCCCTCCTCCCTTACACTGGAACGGTTTAACATCTTCCTCTCTTTATCATCCCTCCTCCCTTACACTGGAACGGTTTAACATCTTCCTCTCTTTATCATCCCTCCTCCCTTACACTGGAACGGTTTATCATCTTCCTCTCTTTATCATCCCTCCTCCCTTTCACTGGAACGGTTTAACATCTTCCTCTCTTTATCATCCCTCCTCCCTTACACTGGAACGGTTTAACATCTTCCTCTCTTTATCATCCCTCCTCCCTTACACTGGAACGGTTTAACATCTTCCTCTCTTTATCATCCCTCCTCCCTTACACTGGAACGGTTTACATCATCCTCTCTTTATCATCCCTCCTCCCTTACACTGGAACGGTATACATCTTCCTCTCTTTATCATCCCTCCTCCCTTTCACTGGAACGGTTTAACATCTTTCTCTCTTTATCATCCCTCCTCCCTTACACTGGAACGGTTTAACATCTTCCTCTCTTTATCATCCCTCCTCCCTTACACTGGAACGGTTTAACATCTTCCTCTCTTTATCATCCCTCCTCCCTTACACTGGAACGGTTTAACATCTTCCTCTCTTTATCATCCCTCCTCCCTTACACTGGAACGGTTTACATCTTCCTCTCTTTATCATCCCTCCTCCCTTACACTGGAACGGTTTAACATCTTCCTCTCTTTATCATCCCTCCTCCCTTACACTGGAACGGTTTAACATCTTCCTCTCTTTATCATCCCTCCTCCCTTACACTGGAACGGTATACATCTTCCTCTCTTTATCATCCCTCCTCCCTTACACTGGAACGGTTTAACATCTTCCTCTCTTTATCATCCCTCCTCCCTTTCACTGGAACGGTATACATCTTCCTCTCTTTATCATCCCTCCTCCCTTTCACTGGAACGGTTTAACATCTTCCTCTCTTTATCATCCCTCCTCCCTTACACTGGAACGGTTTAACATCTTCCTCTCTTTATCATCCCTCCTCCCTTACACTGGAACGGTTTAACATCTTCCTCTCTTTATCATCCCTCCTCCCTTACACTGGAACGGTTTAACATCTTCCTCGCTTTATCATCCCTCCTCCCTTTCACTGGAACGGTTTAACATCTTCCTCTCTTTATCATCCCTCCTCCCTTACACTGGAACGGTTTACATCTTCCTCTCTTTATCATCCCTCCTCCCTTACACTGGAACGGTTTAACATCTTCCTCTCTTTATCATCCCTCCTCCCTTACACTGGAACGGTTTAACATCTTCCTCTCTTTATCATCCTTCCTCCCTTACACTGGAACGGTTTAACATCTTCCTCTCTTTATCATCCCTCCTCCCTTACACTGGAACGGTTTACATCTTCCTCTCTTTATCATCCCTCCTCCCTTACACTGGAACGGTTTATCATCTTCCTCTCTTTATCATCCCTCCTCCCTTTCACTGGAACGGTTTAACATCTTCCTCTCTTTATCATCTCTCCTCCCTTACACTGGAACGGTTTAACATCCTCCTCTCTTTATCATCCCTCCTCCCTTACACTGGAACGGTTTAACATCTTCCTCTCTTTATCATCCCTCCTCCCTTACACTGGAACGGTTTACATCTTCCTCTCTTTATCATCCCTCCTCCCTTACACTGGAACGGTTTAACATCTTCCTCTCTTTATCATCCCTCCTCCCTTACACTGGAACGGTTTAACATTTTCCTCTCTTTATCATCCCTCCTCCCTTACACTGGAACGGTATACATCTTCCTCTCTTTATCATCCCTCCTCCCTTACACTGGAACGGTTTAACATCTTCCTCTCTTTATCATCCCTTCTCCCTTACACTGGAACGGTTTACATCATCCTCTCTTTATCATCCCTCCTCCCTTACACTGGAACGGTTTAACAGCTTCCTCTCTTTATCATCCCTCCTCCCTTACACTGGAACGGTTTACATCTTCCTCTCTTTATCATCCCTCCTCCCTTACACTGGAACGGTTTAACATCTTCCTCTCTTTATCATCCTTCCTCCCTTACACTGGAACGGTTTACATCTTCCTCTCTTTATCATCCCTCCTCCCTTACACTGGAACGGTTTACATCTTCCTCTCTTTATCATCCCTCCTCCCTTACACTGGAACGGTTTAACATCTTCCTCTCTTTATCATCCCTCCTCCCTTACACTGGAACGGTTTAACATCTTCCTCTCTTTATCATCCCTCCTCCCTTACACTGGAACGGTTTAACATCTTCCTCTCTTTATCATCCCTCCTCCCTTACACTGGAACGGTTTACATCTTCCTCTCTTTATCATCCCTTCTCCCTTACACTGGAACAGTTTATCATCTTCCTCTCTTTATCATCCCTCCTCCCTTTCACTGGAACGGTTTACATCTTCCTCTCTTTATCATCCCTCCTCCCTTACGCTGGAACGGTTTAACATCTTCCTCTCTTTATCATCCCTCCTCCCTTACGCTGGAACGGTTTAACATCTTCCTCTCTTTATCATCCCTCCTCCCTTACGCTGGAACGGTTTAACATCTTCCTCTCTTTATCATCCCTCCTCCCTTACACTGGAACGGTATACATCTTCCTCTCTTTATCATCCCTCCTCCCTTACACTGGAACGGTTTAACATCTTCCTCTCTTTATCATCCCTCCTCCCTTACACTGGAACGGTATACATCTTCCTCTCTTTATCATCCCTCCTCCCTTACACTGGAACGGTTTACATCTTCCTCTCTTTATCATCCCTCCTCCCTTACACTGGAACGGTTTACATCTTCCTCTCTTTATCATCCCTCCTCCCTTACACTGGAACGGTTTAACATCTTCCTCTCTTTATCATCCCTCCTCCCTTACACTGGAACGGTTTAACATCTTCCTCTCTTTATCATCCCTCCTCCCTTACACTGGAACGGTTTAACATCTTCCTCTCTTTATCATCCCTCCTCCCTTACACTGGAACGGTTTAACATCTTCCTCTCTTTATCATCCCTCCTCCCTTACACTGGAACGGTTTAACATCTTCCTCTCTTTATCATCCCTCCTCCCTTACACTGGAACGGTTTAACATCTTCCTCTCTTTATCATCCCTCCTCCCTTACACTGGAACGCTTTAACATCTTCCTCTCTTTATCATCCCTCCTCCCTTACACTGGAACGGTTTACATCTTCCTCTCTTTATCATCCCTCCTCCCTTACACTGGAACGGTTTAACATCTTCCTCTCTTTATCATCCCTCCTCCCTTACACTGGAACGGTTTAACATCTTCCTCTCTTTATCATCCCTCCTCCCTTACACTGGAACGGTTTACATCTTCCTCTCTTTTTCATCCCTCCTCCCTTACACTGGAACGGTTTAACATCTTCCTCTCTTTATCATCCCTCCTCCCTTACACTGGACCGGTTTAACATCTTCCTCTCTTTATCATCCCTCCTCCCTTACACTGGAACGGTTTACATCTTCCTCTCTTTATCATCCCTCCTCCCTTACACTGGAACGGTTTAACATCTTCCTCTCTTTATCATCCCTCCTCCCTTACACTGGAACGGTATACATCTTCCTCTCTTTATCATCCCTCCTCCCTTACACTGGAACGGTTTACATCTTCCTCTCTTTATCATCCCTCCTCCCTTACACTGGAACGGTTTAACATCTTCCTCTCTTTATCATCCCTCTTCCCTTTCACTGGAACGGTTTAACATCTTCCTCTCTTTATCATCCCTCCTCCCTTACACTGGAACGGTTTAACATCTTCCTCTCTTTATCATCCCTCCTCCCTTACACTGGAACGGTTTAACATCTTCCTCTCTTTATCATCCCTCCTCCCTTACACTGGAAAGGTTTAACATCTTCCTCTCTTTATCATCCCTCCTCCCTTACACTGGAACGGTTTAACATCTTCCTCTCTTTATCATCCCTCCTCCCTTACACTGGAACGGTTTACATCTTCCTCTCTTTATCATCCCTCCTCCCTTACACTGGAACGGTTTAACATCTTCCTCTCTTTATCATCCCTCCTCCCTTACACTGGAACGGTTTAACATCTTCCTCTCTTTATCATCCCTCCTCCCTTTCACTGGAACGGTATACATCTTCCTCTCTTTATCATCCCTCCTCCCTTTCACTGGAACGGTTTAACATCTTCCTCTCTTTATCATCCCTCCTCCCTTACACTGGAACGGTTTAACATCTTCCTCTCTTTATCATCCCTCCTCCCTTACACTGGAACGGTTTAACATCTTCCTCTCTTTATCATCCCTCCTCCCTTACACTGGAACGGTTTAACATCTTCCTCGCTTTATCATCCCTCCTCCCTTTCACTGGAACGGTTTAACATCTTCCTCGCTTTATCATCCCTCCTCCCTTTCACTGGAACGGTTTAACATCTTCCTCTCTTTATCATCCCTCCTCCCTTACACTGGAACGGTATACATCTTCCTCTCTTTATCATCCCTCCTCCCTTACACTGGAACGGTTTAACATCTTCCTCTCTTTATCATCCCTCCTCCCTTACACTGGAACGGTATACATCTTCCTCTTTTTATCATCCCTCCTCCCTTACACTGGAACGGTTTACATCTTCCTCTCTTTATTATCCCTCCTCCCTTACACTGGAATGGTTTAACATCTTCCTCTCTTTATCATCCCTCCTCCCTTACACTGGAACGGTTTAACATCTTCCTCTCTTTATCATCCCTCCTCCCTTACACTGGAACGGTTTACATCTTCCTCTCTTTATCATCCCTCCTCCCTTACACTGGAACGGTTTAACATCTTCCTCTCTTTATCATCCCTCCTCCCTTACACTGGAACGGTTTAACATCTTCCTCTCTTTATCATCCCTCCTCCCTTACACTGGAACGGTTTACATCTTCCTCTCTTTTTCATCCCTCCTCCCTTACACTGGAACGGTTTAACATCTTCCTCTCTTTATCATCCCTCCTCCCTTACACTGGAACGGTTTAACATCTTCCTCTCTTTATCATCCCTCCTCCTTTACACTGGAACGGTTTACATCTTCCTCTCTTTATCATCCCTCCTCCCTTACACTGGAACGGTTTAACATCTTCCTCTCTTTATCATCCCTCCTCCCTTACACTGGAACGGTATACATCTTCCTCTCTTTATCATCCCTCCTCCCTTACACTGGAACGGTTTACATCTTCCTCTCTTTATCATCCCTCCTCCCTTACACTGGAACGGTTTAACATCTTCCTCTCTTTATCATCCCTCCTCCCTTTCACTGGAACGGTTTAACATCTTCCTCTCTTTATCATCCCTCCTCCCTTACACTGGAACGGTTTAACATCTTCCTCTCTTTATCATCCCTCCTCCCTTACACTGGAACGGTTTAACATCTTCCTCTCTTTATCATCCCTCCTCCCTTACACTGGAACGGTTTAACATCTTCCTCTCTTTATCATCCCTCCTCCTTTACACTGGAACGGTTTACATCTTCCTCTCTTTATCATCCCTCCTCCCTTACACTGGAACGGTTTAACATCTTCCTCTCTTTATCATCCCTCCTCCCTTACACTGGAACGGTATACATCTTCCTCTCTTTATCATCCCTCCTCCCTTACACTGGAACGGTTTACATCTTCCTCTCTTTATCATCCCTCCTCCCTTACACTGGAACGGTTTAACATCTTCCTCTCTTTATCATCCCTCCTCCCTTTCACTGGAACGGTTTAACATCTTCCTCTCTTTATCATCCCTCCTCCCTTACACTGGAACGGTTTAACATCTTCCTCTCTTTATCATCCCTCCTCCCTTACACTGGAACGGTTTAACATCTTCCTCTCTTTATCATCCCTCCTCCCTTACACTGGAAAGGTTTAACATCTTCCTCTCTTTATCATCCCTCCTCCCTTACACTGGAACGGTTTAACATCTTCCTCTCTTTATCATCCCTCCTCCCTTACACTGGAACGGTTTACATCTTCCTCTCTTTATCATCCCTCCTCCCTTACACTGGAACGGTTTAACATCTTCCTCTCTTTATCATCCCTCCTCCCTTACACTGGAACGGTTTAACATCTTCCTCTCTTTATCATCCCTCCTCCCTTACACTGGAACGGTATACATCTTCCTCTCTTTATCATCCCTCCTCCCTTACACTGGAACGGTTTAACATCTTCCTCTCTTTATCATCCCTCCTCCCTTTCACTGGAACGGTATACATCTTCCTCTCTTTATCATCCCTCCTCCCTTTCACTGGAACGGTTTAACATCTTCCTCTCTTTATCATCCCTCCTCCCTTACACTGGAACGGTTTAACATCTTCCTCTCTTTATCATCCCTCCTCCCTTACACTGGAACGGTTTAACATCTTCCTCTCTTTATCATCCCTCCTCCCTTACACTGGAACGCTTTAACATCTTCCTCTCTTTATCATCCCTCCTCCCTTACACTGGAACGGTTTACATCTTCCTCTCTTTATCATCCCTCCTCCCTTACACTGGAACGGTTTAACATCTTCCTCTCTTTATCATCCCTCCTCCCTTACACTGGAACGGTTTAACATCTTCCTCTCTTTATCATCCCTCCTCCCTTACACTGGAACGGTTTACATCTTCCTCTCTTTTTCATCCCTCCTCCCATACACTGGAACGGTTTAACATCTTCCTCTCTTTATCATCCCTCCTCCCTTACACTGGAACGGTTTAACATCTTCCTCTCTTTATCATCCCTCCTCCCTTACACTGGAACGGTTTACATCTTCCTCTCTTTATCATCCCTCCTCCCTTACACTGGAACGGTTTAACATCTTCCTCTCTTTATCATCCCTCCTCCCTTACACTGGAACGGTATACATCTTCCTCTCTTTATCATCCCTCCTCCCTTACACTGGAACGGTTTACATCTTCCTCTCTTTATCATCCCTCCTCCCTTACACTGGAACGGTTTAACATCTTCCTCTCTTTATCATCATCCCTCCTCCCTTTCACTGGAACGGTTTAACATCTTCCTCTCTTTATCATCCCTCCTCCCTTACACTGGAACGGTTTAACATCTTCCTCTCTTTATCATCCCTCCTCCCTTACACTGGAACGGTTTAACATCTTCCTCTCTTTATCATCCCTCCTCCCTTACACTGGAACGGTTTAACATCTTCCTCTCTTTATCATCCCTCCTCCCTTTCACTGGAACGGTATACATCTTCCTCTTTATCATCCCTCCTCCCTTTCACTGGAACGGTTTAACATCTTCCTCTCTTTATCATCCCTCCTCCCTTACACTGGAACGGTTTAACATCTTCCTCTCTTTATCATCCCTCCTCCCTTACACTGGAACGGTTTAACATCTTCCTCTCTTTATCATCCCTCCTCCCTTACACTGGAACGGTTTAACATCTTCCTCGCTTTATCATCCCTCCTCCCTTTCACTGGAACGGTTTAACATCTTCCTCTCTTTATCATCCCTCCTCCCTTACACTGGAACGGTTTACATCTTCCTCTCTTTATCATCCCTCCTCCCTTACACTGGAACGGTTTACATCTTCCTCTCTTTATCATCCCTCCTCCCTTACACTGGAACGGTTTAACATCTTCCTCTCTTTATCATCCCTCCTCCCTTACACTGGAACGGTTTAACATCTTCCTCTCTTTATCATCCTTCCTCCCTTACACTGGAACGGTTTACATCTTCCTCTCTTTATCATCCCTCCTCCCTTACACTGGAACGGTTTACATCTTCCTCTCTTTATCATCCCTCCTCCCTTACACTGGAACGGTTTATCATCTTCCTCTCTTTATCATCCCTCCTCCCTTTCACTGGAACGGTTTAACATCTTCCTCTCTTTATCATCCCTCCTCCCTTACACTGGAACGGTTTAACATCTTCCTCTCTTTATCATCCCTCCTCCCTTACACTGGAACGGTTTAACATCTTCCTCTCTTTATCATCCCTCCTCCCTTACACTGGAACGGTTTAACATCTTCCTCTCTTTATCATCTCTCCTCCCTTACACTGGAACGGTTTAACATCTTCCTCTCTTTATCATCCCTCCTCCCTTACACTGGAACGGTTTACATCTTCCTCTCTTTATCATCCCTCCTCCCTTACACTGGAACGGTTTAACATCTTCCTCTCTTTATCATCCCTCCTCCCTTACACTGGAACGGTTTAACATTTTCCTCTCTTTATCATCCCTCCTCCCTTACACTGGAACGGTATACATCTTCCTCTCTTTATCATCCCTCCTCCCTTACACTGGAACGCTTTAACATCTTCCTCTCTTTATCATCCCTCCTCCCTTACACTGGAACGGTTTACATCTTCCTCTCTTTATCATCCCTCCTCCCTTACACTGGAACGGTTTAACATCTTCCTCTCTTTATCATCCCTCCTCCCTTACACTGGAACGGTTTAACATCTTCCTCTCTTTATCATCCCTCCTCCCTTACACTGGAACGGTTTACATCTTCCTCTCTTTTTCATCCCTCCTCCCTTACACTGGAACGGTTTAACATCTTCCTCTCTTTATCATCCCTCCTCCCTTACACTGGAACGGTTTAACATCTTCCTCTCTTTATCATCCCTCCTCCCTTACACTGGAACGGTTTACATCTTCCTCTCTTTATCATCCCTCCTCCCTTACACTGGAACGGTTTAACATCTTCCTCTCTTTATCATCCCTCCTCCCTTACACTGGAACGGTATACATCTTCCTCTCTTTATCATCCCTCCTCCCTTACACTGGAACGGTTTACATCTTCCTCTCTTTATCATCCCTCCTCCCTTACACTGGAACGGTTTAACATCTTCCTCTCTTTATCATCCCTCCTCCCTTTCACTGGAACGGTTTAACATCTTCCTCTCTTTATCATCCCTCCTCCCTTACGCTGGAACAGTTTAACATCTTCCTCTCTTTATCATCCCTCCTCCCTTACACTGGAACCGTATACATCTTCCTCTCTTTATCATCCCTCCTCCCTTACACTGGAACGGTTTAACATCTTCCTCTCTTTATCATCCCTCCTCCCTTACACTGGAACGGTATACATCTTCCTCTCTTTATCATCCCTCCTCCCTTACACTGGAACGGTTTACATCTTCCTCTCTTTATCATCCCTCCTCCCTTACACTGGAACGGTTTACATCTTCCTCTCTTTATCATCCCTCCTCCCTTACACTGGAACGGTTTAACATCTTCCTCTCTTTATCATCCCTCCTCCCTTACACTGGAACGGTTTAACATCTTCCTCTCTTTATCATCCCTCCTCCCTTACACTGGAACGGTTTAACATCTTCCTCTCTTTATCATCCCTCCTCCCTTACACTGGAACGGTTTAACATCTTCCTCTCTTTATCATCCCTCCTCCCTTACACTGGAACGGTTTAACATCTTCCTCTCTTTATCATCCCTCCTCCCTTACACTGGAACGGTATACATCTTCCTCTCTTTATCATCCCTCCTCCCTTACACTGGAACGGTTTACATCTTCCTCTCTTTATCATCCCTCCTCCCTTACACTGGAACGGTTTACATCTTCCTCTCTTTATCATCCCTCCTCCCTTACACTGGAACGGTTTAACATCTTCCTCTCTTTATCATCCCTCCTCCCTTACACTGGAACGGTTTAACATCTTCCTCTCTTTATCATCCCTCCTCCCTTACACTGGAACGGTTTAACATCTTCCTCTCTTTATCATCCCTCCTCCCTTACACTGGAACGGTTTAACATCTTCCTCTCTTTATCATCCCTCCTCCCTTACACTGGAACGGTTTAACATCTTCCTCTCTTTATCATCCCTCCTCCCTTACACTGGAACGGTTTAACATCTTCCTCTCTTTATCATCCCTCCTCCCTTACACTGGAACGCTTTAACATCTTCCTCTCTTTATCATCCCTCCTCCCTTACACTGGAACGGTTTACATCTTCCTCTCTTTATCATCCCTCCTCCCTTACACTGGAACGGTTTAACATCTTCCTCTCTTTATCATCCCTCCTCCCTTACACTGGAACGGTTTAACATCTTCCTCTCTTTATCATCCCTCCTCCCTTACACTGGAACGGTTTACATCTTCCTCTCTTTATCATCCCTCCTCCCTTACACTGGAACGGTTTAACATCTTCCTCTCTTTATCATCCCTCCTCCCTTACACTGGAACGGTTTAACATCTTCCTCTCTTTATCATCCCTCCTCCCTTACACTGGAACGGTTTACATCTTCCTCTCTTTATCATCCCTCCTCCCTTACACTGGAACGGTTTAACATCTTCCTCTCTTTATCATCCCTCCTCCCTTACACTGGAACGGTATACATCTTCCTCTCTTTATCATCCCTCCTCCCTTACACTGGAACGGTTTACATCTTCCTCTCTTTATCATCCCTCCTCCCTTACACTGGAACGGTTTAACATCTTCCTCTCTTTATCATCCCTCCTCCCTTTCACTGGAACGGTTTAACATCTTCCTCTCTTTATCATCCCTCCTCCCTTACACTGGAACGGTTTAACATCTTCCTCTCTTTATCATCCCTCCTCCCTTACACTGGAACGGTTTAACATCTTCCTCTCTTTATCATCCCTCCTCCCTTACACTGGAACGGTTTAACATCTTCCTCTCTTTATCATCCCTCCTCCCTTACACTGGAACGGTTTAACATCTTCCTCTCTTTATCATCCCTCCTCCCTTACACTGGAACGGTTTACATCTTCCTCTCTTTATCATCCCTCCTCCCTTACACTGGAACGGTTTAACATCTTCCTCTCTTTATCATCCCTCCTCCCTTACACTGGAACGGTTTAACATCTTCCTCTCTTTATCATCCCTCCTCCCTTTCACTGGAACGGTATACATCTTCCTCTCTTTATCATCCCTCCTCCCTTTCACTGGAACGGTTTAACATCTTCCTCTCTTTATCATCCCTCCTCCCTTACACTGGAACGGTTTAACATCTTCCTCTCTTTATCATCCCTCCTCCCTTACACTGGAACGGTTTAACATCTTCCTCTCTTTATCATCCCTCCTCCCTTACACTGGAACGGTTTAACATCTTCCTCGCTTTATCATCCCTCCTCCCTTTCACTGGAACGGTTTAACATCTTCCTCTCTTTATCATCCCTCCTCCCTTACACTGGAACGGTATACATCTTCCTCTCTTTATCATCCCTCCTCCCTTACACTGGAACGGTTTAACATCTTCCTCTCTTTATCATCCCTCCTCCCTTACACTGGAACGGTATACATCTTCCTCTTTTTATCATCCCTCCTCCCTTACACTGGAACGGTTTACATCTTCCTCTCTTTATTATCCCTCCTCCCTTACACTGGAACGGTTTAACATCTTCCTCTCTTTATCATCCCTCCTCCCTTACACTGGAACGGTTTAACATCTTCCTCTCTTTATCATCCCTCCTCCCTTACACTGGAACGGTTTACATCTTCCTCTCTTTATCATCCCTCCTCCCTTACACTGGAACGGTTTAACATCTTCCTCTCTTTATCATCCCTCCTCCCTTACACTGGAACGGTTTAACATCTTCCTCGCTTTATCATCCCTCCTCCCTTTCACTGGAACGGTTTAACATCTTCCTCTCTTTATCATCCCTCCTCCCTTACACTGGAACGGTATACATCTTCCTCTCTTTATCATCCCTCCTCCCTTACACTGGAACGGTTTAACATCTTCCTCTCTTTATCATCCCTCCTCCCTTACACTGGAACGGTATACATCTTCCTCTTTTTATCATCCCTCCTCCCTTACACTGGAACGGTTTACATCTTCCTCTCTTTATTATCCCTCCTCCCTTACACTGGAACGGTTTAACATCTTCCTCTCTTTATCATCCCTCCTCCCTTACACTGGAACGGTTTAACATCTTCCTCTCTTTATCATCCCTCCTCCCTTACACTGGAACGGTTTACATCTTCCTCTCTTTATCATCCCTCCTCCCTTACACTGGAACGGTTTAACATCTTCCTCTCTTTATCATCCCTCCTCCCTTACACTGGAACGGTTTACATCTTCCTCTCTTTATCATCCCTCCTCCCTTACACTGGAACGGTTTAACATCTTCCTCTCTTTATCATCCCTCCTCCCTTACACTGGAACGGTATACATCTTCCTCTCTTTATCATCCCTCCTCCCTTACACTGGAACGGTTTACATCTTCCTCTCTTTATCATCCCTCCTCCCTTACACTGGAACGGTTTAACATCTTCCTCTCTTTATCATCCCTCCTCCCTTTCACTGGAACGGTTTAACATCTTCCTCTCTTTATCATCCCTCCTCCCTTACACTGGAACGGTTTAACATCTTCCTCTCTTTATCATCCCTCCTCCCTTACACTGGAACGGTTTAACATCTTCCTCTCTTTATCATCCCTCCTCCCTTACACTGGAACGGTTTAACATCTTCCTCTCTTTATCATCCCTCCTCCCTTACACTGGAACGGTTTAACATCTTCCTCTCTTTATCATCCCTCCTCCCTTACACTGGAACGGTTTACATCTTCCTCTCTTTATCATCCCTCCTCCCTTACACTGGAACGGTTTAACATCTTCCTCTCTTTATCATCCCTCCTCCCTTACACTGGAACGGTTTAACATCTTCCTCTCTTTATCATCCCTCCTCCCTTTCACTGGAACGGTATACATCTTCCTCTCTTTATCATCCCTCCTCCCTTTCACTGGAACGGTTTAACATCTTCCTCTCTTTATCATCCCTCCTCCCTTACACTGGAACGGTATACATCTTCCTCTCTTTATCATCCCTCCTCCCTTACACTGGAACGGTTTAACATCTTCCTCTCTTTATCATCCCTCCTCCCTTACACTGGAACGGTATACATCTTCCTCTTTTTATCATCCCTCCTCCCTTACACTGGAACGGTTTACATCTTCCTCTCTTTATTATCCCTCCTCCCTTACACTGGAACGGTTTAACATCTTCCTCTCTTTATCATCCCTCCTCCCTTACACTGGAACGGTTTACATCTTCCTCTCTTTATCATCCCTCCTCCCTTACACTGGAACGGTTTAACATCTTCCTCTCTTTATCATCCCTCCTCCCTTACACTGGAACGGTTTAACATCTTCCTCTCTTTATCATCCCTCCTCCCTTACACTGGAACGGTTTACATCTTCCTCTCTTTTTCATCCCTCCTCCCTTACACTGGAACGGTTTAACATCTTCCTCTCTTTATCATCCCTCCTCCCTTACACTGGAACGGTTTAACATCTTCCTCTCTTTATCATCCCTCCTCCTTTACACTGGAACGGTTTACATCTTCCTCTCTTTATCATCCCTCCTCCCTTACACTGGAACGTTTTAACATCTTCCTCTCTTTATCATCCCTCCTCCCTTACACTGGAACGGTATACATCTTCCTCTCTTTATCATCCCTCCTCCCTTACACTGGAACGGTTTACATCTTCCTCTCTTTATCATCCCTCCTCCCTTACACTGGAACGGTTTAACATCTTCCTCTCTTTATCATCCCTCCTCCCTTTCACTGGAACGGTTTAACATCTTCCTCTCTTTATCATCCCTCCTCCCTTACACTGGAACGGTTTAACATCTTCCTCTCTTTATCATCCCTCCTCCCTTTCACTGGAACGGTTTAACATCTTCCTCTCTTTATCATCCCTCCTCCCTTACACTGGAACGGTATACATCTTCCTCTCTTTATCATCCCTCCTCCCTTACACTGGAACGGTTTAACATCTTCCTCTCTTTATCATCCCTCCTCCCTTACACTGGAACGGTATACATCTTCCTCTTTTTATCATCCCTCCTCCCTTACACTGGAACGGTTTACATCTTCCTCTCTTTATTATCCCTCCTCCCTTACACTGGAACGGTTTAACATCTTCCTCTCTTTATCATCCCTCCTCCCTTACACTGGAACGGTTTAACATCTTCCTCTCTTTATCATCCCTCCTCCCTTACACTGGAACGGTTTACATCTTCCTCTCTTTATCATCCCTCCTCCCTTACACTGGAACGGTTTAACATCTTCCTCTCTTTATCATCCCTCCTCCCTTACACTGGAACGGTTTACATCTTCCTCTCTTTATCATCCCTCCTCCCTTACACTGGAACGGTTTAACATCTTCCTCTCTTTATCATCCCTCCTCCCTTACACTGGAACGGTATACATCTTCCTCTCTTTATCATCCCTCCTCCCTTACACTGGAACGGTTTACATCTTCCTCTCTTTATCATCCCTCCTCCCTTACACTGGAACGGTTTAACATCTTCCTCTCTTTATCATCCCTCCTCCCTTTCACTGGAACGGTTTAACATCTTCCTCTCTTTATCATCCCTCCTCCCTTACACTGGAACGGTTTAACATCTTCCTCTCTTTATCATCCCTCCTCCCTTACACTGGAACGGTTTAACATCTTCCTCTCTTTATCATCCCTCCTCCCTTACACTGGAACGGTTTAACATCTTCCTCTCTTTATCATCCCTCCTCCCTTACACTGGAACGGTTTAACATCTTCCTCTCTTTATCATCCCTCCTCCCTTACACTGGAACGGTTTACATCTTCCTCTCTTTATCATCCCTCCTCCCTTACACTGGAACGGTTTAACATCTTCCTCTCTTTATCATCCCTCCTCCCTTACACTGGAACGGTTTAACATCTTCCTCTCTTTATCATCCCTCCTCCCTTTCACTGGAACGGTATACATCTTCCTCTCTTTATCATCCCTCCT
The DNA here is from genome assembly GCF_045791955.1 of Oncorhynchus clarkii lewisi. Taxonomy (NCBI): domain Eukaryota; kingdom Metazoa; phylum Chordata; class Actinopteri; order Salmoniformes; family Salmonidae; genus Oncorhynchus; species Oncorhynchus clarkii. The sequence goes on along the minus strand of NW_027258175.1, from coordinate 49,260 downwards.
CCCTTTCACTGGAACGGTTTAACATCTTCCTCTCTTTATCATCCCTCCTCCCTTACACTGGAACGGTATACATCTTCCTCTCTTTATCATCCCTCCTCCCTTACACTGGAACGGTTTAACATCTTCCTCTCTTTATCATCCCTCCTCCCTTACACTGGAACGGTATACATCTTCCTCTTTTTATCATCCCTCCTCCCTTACACTGGAACGGTTTACATCTTCCTCTCTTTATTATCCCTCCTCCCTTACACTGGAACGGTTTAACATCTTCCTCTCTTTATCATCCCTCCTCCCTTACACTGGAACGGTTTACATCTTCCTCTCTTTATCATCCCTCCTCCCTTACACTGGAACGGTTTAACATCTTCCTCTCTTTATCATCCCTCCTCCCTTACACTGGAACGGTTTAACATCTTCCTCTCTTTATCATCCCTCCTCCCTTACACTGGAACGGTTTACATCTTCCTCTCTTTTTCATCCCTCCTCCCTTACACTGGAACGGTTTAACATCTTCCTCTCTTTATCATCCCTCCTCCCTTACACTGGAACGGTTTAACATCTTCCTCTCTTTATCATCCCTCCTCCTTTACACTGGAACGGTTTACATCTTCCTCTCTTTATCATCCCTCCTCCCTTACACTGGAACGTTTTAACATCTTCCTCTCTTTATCATCCCTCCTCCCTTACACTGGAACGGTATACATCTTCCTCTCTTTATCATCCCTCCTCCCTTACACTGGAACGGTTTACATCTTCCTCTCTTTATCATCCCTCCTCCCTTACACTGGAACGGTTTAACATCTTCCTCTCTTTATCATCCCTCCTCCCTTTCACTGGAACGGTTTAACATCTTCCTCTCTTTATCATCCCTCCTCCCTTACACTGGAACGGTTTAACATCTTCCTCTCTTTATCATCCCTCCTCCCTTTCACTGGAACGGTTTAACATCTTCCTCTCTTTATCATCCCTCCTCCCTTACACTGGAACGGTTTAACATCTTCCTCTCTTTATCATCCCTCCTCCCTTACACTGGAACGGTTTAACATCTTCCTCTCTTTATCATCCCTCCTCCCTTACACTGGAACGGTTTAACATCTTCCTCTCTTTATCATCCCTCCTCCCTTACACTGGAACGGTTTAACATCTTCCTCTCTTTATCATCCCTCCTCCCTTACACTGGAACGGTTTACATCTTCCTCTCTTTATCATCCCTCCTCCCTTACACTGGAACGGTTTAACATCTTCCTCTCTTTATCATCCCTCCTCCCTTACACTGGAACGGTTTAACATCTTCCTCTCTTTATCATCCCTCCTCCCTTTCACTGGAACGGTATACATCTTCCTCTCTTTATCATCCCTCCTCCCTTTCACTGGAACGGTTTAACATCTTCCTCTCTTTATCATCCCTCCTCCCTTACACTGGAACGGTTTAACATCTTCCTCTCTTTATCATCCCTCCTCCCTTACACTGGAACGGTTTAACATCTTCCTCTCTTTATCATCCCTCCTCCCTTACACTGGAACGGTTTAACATCTTCCTCGCTTTATCATCCCTCCTCCCTTTCACTGGAACGGTTTAACATCTTCCTCTCTTTATCATCCCTCCTCCCTTACACTGGAACGGTATACATCTTCCTCTCTTTATCATCCCTCCTCCCTTACACTGGAACGGTTTAACATCTTCCTCTCTTTATCATCCCTCCTCCCTTACACTGGAACGGTATACATCTTCCTCTTTTTATCATCCCTCCTCCCTTACACTGGAACGGTTTACATCTTCCTCTCTTTATTATCCCTCCTCCCTTACACTGGAACGGTTTAACATCTTCCTCTCTTTATCATCCCTCCTCCCTTACACTGGAACGGTTTAACATCTTCCTCTCTTTATCATCCCTCCTCCCTTACACTGGAACGGTTTAACATCTTCCTCTCTTTATCATCCCTCCTCCCTTACACTGGAACGGTTTAACATCTTCCTCTCTTTATCATCCCTCCTCCCTTACACTGGAACGGTTTAACATCTTCCTCTCTTTATCATCCCTCCTCCCTTACACTGGAACGGTTTACATCTTCCTCTCTTTTTCATCCCTCCTCCCTTACACTGGAACGGTTTAACATCTTCCTCTCTTTATCATCCCTCCTCCCTTACACTGGAACGGTTTAACATCTTCCTCTCTTTATCATCCCTCCTCCTTTACACTGGAACGGTTTACATCTTCCTCTCTTTATCATCCCTCCTCCCTTACACTGGAACGGTTTAACATCTTCCTCTCTTTATCATCCCTCCTCCCTTACACTGGAACGGTTTAACATCTTCCTCTCTTTATCATCCCTCCTCCCTTACACTGGAACAGTATACATCTTCCTCTCTTTATCATCCCTCCTCCCTTACACTGGAACGGTTTAACATCTTCCTCTCTTTATCATCCCTCCTCCCTTTCACTGGAACGGTATACATCTTCCTCTCTTTATCATCCCTCCTCCCTTTCACTGGAACGGTTTAACATCTTCCTCTCTTTATCATCCCTCCTCCCTTACACTGGAACGGTTTAACATCTTCCTCTCTTTATCATCCCTCCTCCCTTACACTGGAACGGTTTAACATCTTCCTCTCTTTATCATCCCTCCTCCCTTACACTGGAACGGTTTAACATCTTCCTCTCTTTATCATCCCTCCTCCCTTACACTGGAACGGTTTACGTCTTCCTCTCTTTATCATCCCTCCTCCCTTACACTGGAACGGTTTAACATCTTCCTCTCTTTATCATCCCTCCTCCCTTACACTGGAACGGTTTAACATCTTCCTCTCTTTATCATCCCTCCTCCCTTACACTGGAACAGTATACATCTTCCTCTCTTTATCATCCCTCCTCCCTTACACTGGAACGGTTTAACATCTTCCTCTCTTTATCATCCCTCCTCCCTTTCACTGGAACGGTATACATCTTCCTCTCTTTATCATCCCTCCTCCCTTTCACTGGAACGGTTTAACATCTTCCTCTCTTTATCATCCCTCCTCCCTTACACTGGAACGGTTTACATCTTCCTCTCTTTATCATCCCTCCTCCCTTACACTGGAACGGTTTAACATCTTCCTCTCTTTATCATCCCTCCTCCCTTACACTGGAACGGTTTAACATCTTTCTCTCTTTATCATCCCTCCTCCCTTACACTGGAACGGTTTACATCTTCCTCTCTTTATCATCCCTCCTCCCTTACACTGGAACAGTTTATCATCTTCCTCTCTTTATCATCCCTCCTCCCTTTCACTGGAACGGTTTAACATCTTCCTCTCTTTATCATCCCTCCTCCCTTACACTGGAACGGTTTAACATCTTCCTCTCTTTATCATCCCTCCTCCCTTACACTGGAACGGTTTAACATCTTCCTCTCTTTATCATCCCTCCTCCTTTACACTGGAACGGTTTACATCTTCCTCTCTTTATCATCCCTCCTCCCTTACACTGGAACGGTTTAACATCTTCCTCTCTTTATCATCCCTCCTCCCTTACACTGGAACGGTATACATCTTCCTCTCTTTATCATCCCTCCTCCCTTACACTGGAACGGTTTACATCTTCCTCTCTTTATCATCCCTCCTCCCTTACACTGGAACGGTTTAACATCTTCCTCTCTTTATCATCCCTCCTCCCTTTCACTGGAACGGTTTAACATCTTCCTCTCTTTATCATCCCTCCTCCCTTACACTGGAACGGTTTAACATCTTCCTCTCTTTATCATCCCTCCTCCCTTACACTGGAACGGTTTAACATCTTCCTCTCTTTATCATCCCTCCTCCCTTACACTGGAACGGTTTAACATCTTCCTCTCTTTATCATCCCTCCTCCCTTACACTGGAACGGTTTAACATCTTCCTCTCTTTATCATCCCTCCTCCCTTACACTGGAACGGTTTACATCTTCCTCTCTTTATCATCCCTCCTCCCTTACACTGGAACGGTTTAACATCTTCCTCTCTTTATCATCCCTCCTCCCTTACACTGGAACGGTTTAACATCTTCCTCTCTTTATCATCCCTCCTCCCTTACACTGGAACAGTATACATCTTCCTCTCTTTATCATCCCTCCTCCCTTACACTGGAACGGTTTAACATCTTCCTCTCTTTATCATCCCTCCTCCCTTTCACTGGAACGGTATACATCTTCCTCTCTTTATCATCCCTCCTCCCTTTCACTGGAACGGTTTAACATCTTCCTCTCTTTATCATCCCTCCTCCCTTACACTGGAACGGTTTAACATCTTCCTCTCTTTATCATCCCTCCTCCCTTACACTGGAACGGTTTAACATCTTCCTCTCTTTATCATCCCTCCTCCCTTACACTGGAACGGTTTAACATCTTCCTCTCTTTATCATCCCTCCTCCCTTACACTGGAACGGTTTAACATCTTCCTCTCTTTATCATCCCTCCTCCCTTACACTGGAACGGTTTACGTCTTCCTCTCTTTATCATCCCTCCTCCCTTACACTGGAACGGTTTAACATCTTCCTCTCTTTATCATCCCTCCTCCCTTACACTGGAACGGTTTACATCATCCTCTCTTTATCATCCCTCCTCCCTTACACTGGAACGGTTTAACATCTTCCTCTCTTCATCATCCCTCCTCCCTTACACTGGAACGGTTTACATCTTCCTCTCTTTATCATCCCTCCTCCCTTACACTGGAACGGTTTAACATCTTCCTCTCTTTATCATCCTTCCTCCCTTACACTGGAACGGTTTACATCTTCCTCTCTTTATCATCCCTCCTCCCTTACACTGGAACGGTTTACATCTTCCTCTCTTTATCATCCCTCCTCCCTTACACTGGAACGGTTTAACATCTTCCTCTCTTTATCATCCCTCCTCCCTTACACTGGAACGGTTTAACATCTTCCTCTCTTTATCATCCCTCCTCCCTTACACTGGAACGGTTTAACATCTTTCTCTCTTTATCATCCCTCCTCCCTTACACTGGAACGGTTTACATCTTCCTCTCTTTATCATCCCTCCTCCCTTACACTGGAACAGTTTATCATCTTCCTCTCTTTATCATCCCTCCTCCCTTTCACTGGAACGGTTTACATCTTCCTCTCTTTATCATCCCTCCTCCCTTACACTGGAACGGTTTAACATCTTCCTCTCTTTATCATCCCTCCTCCCTTACACTGGAACGGTTTAACATCTTCCTCTCTTTATCATCCCTCCTCCCTTACACTGGAACGGTTTAACATCTTCCTCTCTTTATCATCCCTCCTCCCTTACACTGGAACGGTTTAACATCTTCCTCTCTTTATCATCCCTCCTCCCTTACACTGGAACGGTATACATCTTCCTCTCTTTATCATCCCTCCTCCCTTACACTGGAACGGTTTAACATCTTCCTCTCTTTATCATCCCTTCTCCCTTACACTGGAACGGTTTACATCATCCTCTCTTTATCATCCCTCCTCCCTTACACTGCAACGGTTTAACAGCTTCCTCTCTTTATCATCCCTCCTCCCTTACACTGGAACGGTATACATCTTCCTCTCTTTATCATCCCTCCTCCCTTACACTGGAACGGTATACATCTTCCTCTCTTTATCATCCCTCCTCCCTTACACTGGAACGGTTTAACATCTTCCTCTCTTTATCATCCCTTCTCCCTTACACTGGAACGGTTTACATCATCCTCTCTTTATCATCCCTCCTCCCTTACACTGCAACGGTTTAACAGCTTCCTCTCTTTATCATCCCTCCTCCCTTACACTGGAACGGTTTACATCTTCCTCTCTTTATCATCCCTCCTCCCTTACACTGGAACGGTTTAACATCTTCCTCTCTTTATCATCCTTCCTCCCTTACACTGGAACGGTTTACATCTTCCTCTCTTTATCATCCCTCCTCCCTTACACTGGAACGGTTTACATCTTCCTCTCTTTATCATCCCTCCTCCCTTACACTGGAACGGTTTAACATCTTCCTCTCTTTATCATCCCTCCTCCCTTACACTGGAACGGTTTAACATCTTCCTCTCTTTATCATCCCTCCTCCCTTACACTGGAACGGTATACATCTTCCTCTCTTTATCATCCCTCCTCCCTTACACTGGAACGGTTTAACATCTTCCTCTCTTTATCATCCCTCCTCCCTTACACTGGAACGGTTTACATCTTCCTCTCTTTATCATCCCTTCTCCCTTACACTGGAACAGTTTATCATTTTCCTCTCTTTATCATCCCTCCTCCCTTTCACTGGAACGGTTTACATCTTCCTCTCTTTATCATCCCTCCTCCCTTACGCTGGAACGGTTTAACATCTTCCTCTCTTTATCATCCCTCCTCCCTTACGCTGGAACGGTTTAACATCTTCCTCTCTTTATCATCCCTCCTCCCTTACGCTGGAACGGTTTAACATCTTCCTCTCTTTATCATCCCTCCTCCCTTACACTGGAACGGTATACATCTTCCTCTCTTTATCATCCCTCCTCCCTTACACTGGAACGGTTTAACATCTTCCTCTCTTTATCATCCCTCCTCCCTTACACTGGAACGGTATACATCTTCCTCTCTTTATCATCCCTCCTCCCTTACACTGGAACGGTTTACATCTTCCTCTCTTTATCATCCCTCCTCCCTTACACTGGAACGGTTTAACATCTTCCTCTCTTTATCATCCCTCCTCCCTTACACTGGAACGGTTTAACATCTTCCTCTCTTTATCATCCCTCCTCCCTTACACTGGAACGGTTTAACATCTTCCTCTCTTTATCATCCCTCCTCCCTTACACTGGAACGGTTTACATCTTCCTCTCTTTATCATCCCTCCTCCCTTACACTGGAACGGTTTAACATCTTCCTCTCTTTATCATCCCTCCTCCCTTACACTGGAACGGTTTAACATCTTCCTCTCTTTATCATCCCTCCTCCCTTACACTGGAACGGTATACATCTTCCTCTCTTTATCATCCCTCCTCCCTTACACTGGAACGGTTTAACATCTTCCTCTCTTTATCATCCCTCCTCCCTTACACTGGAACGGTTTAACATCTTCCTCTCTTTATCATCCCTCCTCCCTTACACTGGAACGGTTTACATCTTCCTCTCTTTATCATCCCTCCTCCCTTACACTGGAACGGTTTAACATCTTCCTCTCTTTATCATCCCTCCTCCCTTACACTGGAACGGTATACATCTTCCTCTCTTTATCATCCCTCCTCCCTTACACTGGAACGGTTTACATCTTCCTCTCTTTATCATCCCTCCTCCCTTACACTGGAACGGTTTAACATCTTCCTCTCTTTATCATCCCTCCTCCCTTACACTGGAACGGTTTAACATCTTCCTCTCTTTATCATCCCTCCTCCCTTACACTGGAACGGTATACATCTTCCTCTCTTTATCATCCCTCCTCCCTTTCACTGGAACGGTTTAACATCTTCCTCTCTTTATCATCCCTCCTCCCTTTCACTGGAACGGTTTAACATCTTTCTCTCTTTATCATCCCTCCTCCCTTACACTGGAACGGTTTAACATCTTCCTCTCTTTATCATCCCTCCTCCCTTACACTGGAACGGTTTAACATCTTCCTCTCTTTATCATCCCTCCTCCCTTACACTGGAACGGTTTAACATCTTCCTCTCTTTATCATCCCTCCTCCCTTACACTGGAACGGTTTAACATCTTCCTCTCTTTATCATCCCTCCTCCCTTACACTGGAACGGTTTAACATCTTCCTCTCTTTATCATCCCTCCTCCCTTACACTGGAACGGTTTACATCTTCCTCTCTTTATCATCCCTCCTCCCTTACACTGGAACGGTTTAATATCTTCCTCTCTTTATCATCCCTCCTCCCTTACACTGGAACGGTTTAACATCTTCCTCTCTTTATCATCCCTCCTCCCTTACACTGGAACGGTATACATCTTCCTCTCTTTATCATCCCTCCTCCCTTACACTGGAACGGTTTAACATCTTCCTCTCTTTATCATCCCTCCTCCCTTTCACTGGAACGGTATACATCTTCCTCTCTTTATCATCCCTCCTCCCTTTCACTGGAACGGTTTAACATCTTCCTCTCTTTATCATCCCTCCTCCCTTACACTGGAACGGTTTAACATCTTCCTCTCTTTATCATCCCTCCTCCCTTACACTGGAACGGTTTAACATCTTCCTCTCTTTATCATCCCTCCTCCCTTACACTGGAACGGTTTAACATCTTCCTCGCTTTATCATCCCTCCTCCCTTTCACTGGAACGGTTTAACATCTTCCTCTCTTTATCATCCCTCCTCCCTTACACTGGAACGGTTTACATCTTCCTCTCTTTATCATCCCTCCTCCCTTACACTGGAACGGTTTAACATCTTCCTCTCTTTATCATCCCTCCTCCCTTACACTGGAACGGTTTAACATCTTCCTCTCTTTATCATCCCTCCTCCCTTACACTGGAACGGTTTACGTCTTCCTCTCTTTATCATCCCTCCTCCCTTACACTGGAACGGTTTAACATCTTCCTCTCTTTATCATCCCTCCTCCCTTACACTGGAACGGTTTACATCATCCTCTCTTTATCATCCCTCCTCCTTTACACTGGAACGGTTTAACATCTTCCTCTCTTTATCATCCCTCCTCCCTTACACTGGAACGGTTTAACATCTTCCTCTCTTTATCATCCCTCCTCCCTTACACTGGAACGGTTTAACATCTTCCTCTCTTTATCATCCTTCCTCCCTTACACTGGAACGGTTTACATCTTCCTCTCTTTATCATCCCTCCTCCCTTACACTGGAACGGTTTACATCTTCCTCTCTTTATCATCCCTCCTCCCTTACACTGGAACGGTTTAACATCTTCCTCTCTTTATCATCCCTCCTCCCTTACACTGGAACGGTTTAACATCTTCCTCTCTTTATCATCCCTCCTCCCTTACACTGGAACGGTTTAACATCTTTCTCTCTTTATCATCCCTCCTCCCTTACACTGGAACGGTTTACATCTTCCTCTCTTTATCATCCCTCCTCCCTTACACTGGAACAGTTTATCATCTTCCTCTCTTTATCATCCCTCCTCCCTTTCACTGGAACGGTTTACATCTTCCTCTCTTTATCATCCCTCCTCCCTTACACTGGAACGGTTTAACATCTTCCTCTCTTTATCATCCCTCCTCCCTTACACTGGAACGGTTTAACATCTTCCTCTCTTTATCATCCCTCCTCCCTTACACTGGAACGGTATACATCTTCCTCTCTTTATCATCCCTCCTCCCTTTCACTGGAACGGTTTAACATCTTCCTCTCTTTATCATCCCTCCTCCCTTTCACTGGAACGGTTTAACATCTTTCTCTCTTTATCATCCCTCCTCCCTTACACTGGAACGGTTTAACATCTTCCTCTCTTTATCATCCCTCCTCCCTTACACTGGAACGGTTTAACATCTTCCTCTCTTTATCATCCCTCCTCCCTTACACTGGAACGGTTTAACATCTTCCTCTCTTTATCATCCCTCCTCCCTTACACTGGAACGGTTTAACATCTTCCTCTCTTTATCATCCCTCCTCCCTTACACTGGAACGGTTTAACATCTTCCTCTCTTTATCATCCCTCCTCCCTTACACTGGAACGGTATACATCTTCCTCTCTTTATCATCCCTCCTCCCTTACACTGGAACGGTTTAACATCTTCCTCTCTTTATCATCCCTCCTCCCTTTCACTGGAACGGTATACATCTTCCTCTCTTTATCATCCCTCCTCCCTTTCACTGGAACGGTTTAACATCTTCCTCTCTTTATCATCCCTCCTCCCTTACACTGGAACAGTTTATCATCTTCCTCTCTTTATCATCCCTCCTCCCTTTCACTGGAACGGTTTACATCTTCCTCTCTTTATCATCCCTCCTCCCTTACACTGGAACGGTTTAACATCTTCCTCTCTTTATCATCCCTCCTCCCTTACACTGGAACGGTTTAACATCTTCCTCTCTTTATCATCCCTCCTCCCTTACGCTGGAACGGTTTAACATCTTCCTCTCTTTATCATCCCTCCTCCCTTACACTGGAACGGTATACATCTTCCTCTCTTTATCATCCCTCCTCCCTTACACTGGAACGGTTTAACATCTTCCTCTCTTTATCATCCCTCCTCCCTTACACTGGAACGGTATACATCTTCCTCTCTTTATCATCCCTCCTCCCTTACACTGGAACGGTTTACATCTTCCTCTCTTTATCATCCCTCCTCCCTTACACTGGAACGGTTTACATCTTCCTCTCTTTATCATCCCTCCTCCCTTACACTGGAACGGTTTAACATCTTCCTCTCTTTATCATCCCTCCTCCCTTACACTGGAACGGTTTAACATCTTCCTCTCTTTATCATCCCTCCTCCCTTACACTGGAACGGTTTAACATCTTCCTCTCTTTATCATCCTTCCTCCCTTACACTGGAACGGTTTACATCTTCCTCTCTTTATCATCCCTCCTCCCTTACACTGGAACGGTTTACATCTTCCTCTCTTTATCATCCCTCCTCCCTTACACTGGAACGGTTTAACATCTTCCTCTCTTTATCATCCCTCCTCCCTTACACTGGAACGGTTTAACATCTTCCTCTCTTTATCATCCCTCCTCCCTTACACTGGAACGGTTTAACATCTTCCTCTCTTTATCATCCCTCCTCCCTTACACTGGAACGGTATACCTCTTCCTCTCTTTATCATACCTCCTCCCTTACACTGGAACGGTTTACATCTTCCTCTCTTTATCATCCCTCCTCCCTTACACTGGAACGGTTTACATCTTCCTCTCTTTATCATCCCTCCTCCCTTACACTGGAACGGTTTAACATCTTCCTCTCTTTATCATCCCTCCTCCCTTTCACTGGAACGGTTTAACATCTTCCTCTCTTTATCATCCCTCCTCCCTTACACTGGAACTGTTTAACATCTTCCTCTCTTTATCATCCCTCCTCCCTTACGCTGGAACGGTTTAACATCTTCCTCTCTTTATCATCCCTCCTCCCTTACACTGGAACGGTATACATCTTCCTCTCTTTATCATCCCTCCTCCCTTACACTGGAACGGTTTAACATCTTCCTCTCTTTATCATCCCTCCTCCCTTACACTGGAACGGTATACATCTTCCTCTCTTTATCATCCCTCCTCCCTTACACTGGAACGGTTTACATCTTCCTCTCTTTATCATCCCTCCTCCCTTACACTGGAACGGTTTACATCTTCCTCTCTTTATCATCCCTCCTCCCTTACACTGGAACGGTTTAACATCTTCCTCTCTTTATCATCCCTCCTCCCTTACACTAGAACGGTTTAACATCTTCCTCTCTTTATCATCCCTCCTCCCTTACACTGGAACGGTTTAACATCTTCCTCTCTTTATCATCCCTCCTCCCTTACACTGGAACGGTTTAACATCTTCCTCTCTTTATCATCCCTCCTCCCTTACACTGGAACGGTATACATCTTCCTCTCTTTATCATCCCTCCTCCCTTACACTGGAATGGTTTAACATCTTCCTCTCTTTTTCATCCCTCCTCCCTTACACTGGAACGGTTTAACATCTTCCTCTCTTTATCATCCCTCCTCCCTTACACTGGAACGGTTTACATCTTCCTCTCTTTATCATCCCTCCTCCCTTACACTGGAACGGTTTACATCTTCCTCTCTTTATCATCCCTCCTCCCTTACACTGGAACAGTTTATCATCTTCCTCTCTTTATCATCCCTCCTCCCTTTCACTGGAACGGTTTACATCTTCCTCTCTTT
>NW_027258175.1:0-35000 GCF_045791955.1 Oncorhynchus clarkii lewisi | reverse complement strand
GTCCACCTTCCTCTCCCTCTGTCCACCTTCTTCTCTCTCTGTCCACCTTCTTCTCCCTCTGTCCACCTTCTTCTCCCTCTGTCCCTCCTCTTTTTTTCCATTTTGACTTCCTCCTCTCCTACCTCAGATATTCAGACTCTTCCTCGAGTATATTTCTTTGACTCCTATGCCACACTGCAGACCAATGGCTCTGACAGTAGGTTTCTTCCTACGTCTGCTTGTTTCACCCCCCCCCCCCCCCCCCTCCCCCCTAGTGTCTGGTAGACCCCTGGTGTGTGTGTTGTGGTGTGTGTGAGTGGTGTAGTTCGTAGTGTCTGGTAGACCCCTGGTGTGTGTGTTGTGTTGTGTGTGAGTGGTGTAGTTCATAGTGTCGTGTTTAGTACCATGTTGTTACTGTTGTCCTCTGAATACTTCTCAACTCTGTTTCAGTATACATTTCTTACTCAACTCTTTTCTATTTATCTCACTTTACATTTGTACTTAGTTGTTGTTGTTGTTGTTGTTGTTGATTTGCTTTTAGTGACCGTGCTGTGATGGTCTGGTGTTCATGCGTTGCTTTTTGACATCTTTTGCAACATTCTGAAGGAATTCACTTCATTTCTATAGAAGCTCCATAAACCACAAGGCACTGCTCTCACATCCTCACCAGGGCTACGTTCAGAATACTTAAACAGTTGCAAACGGTTTTGCTACACGTGTTTTTACAAAACAGCAAGTATTGTCAAGAAACATTGACCACAGAGAAACCTCCTGCAACATTTCAGATCCTGAAAAAGCCCTATATTAGTTTCTCCATTTTCTCTGGCATCACAATGGCCCCAACCAGAGCCACGGATATACAGAGTTTGATAAACTGTCTTCCATGTTGGCACCAAGCCGCCCCTGACATTAACATTGTCATTTGCATTCTAACTACAGTGTTAACTGAAACCTCTCCCACCAACATGGAGCCCGTTCCAAATCTCTAACCTAGTTGGCCAAACTCATGTCTGTAGCTCTGGTCCCTCCACCACCAACCCACCAATCAGAGCTGTTCTAACTGTGACGTCCTCTGCGTGTAGTGGAGAGGCCCGTAGGGCTGGACCAGGTGTCCAACGACACCAACAGTGGGCCGGTCAACTTCGGGGCGGGGCTGAAGACTAAGAAGGGGATGTTCAGGACCGTGGGTCAGCTCTACAAGGAGTCCCTCACCAAGCTGATGGCAACACTACGCAACACCAACCCGAACTTCCTCCGCTGTATCATCCCCAACCACGAGAAGAAGGTGAGAGAGGAGAGGAAGAGAGGAGAGGAGGAGGGGGAGAAGAGAGGGGAGGGTTAGGATGCTCACACAGCTAGGCTATTGATTGATTTCCCTCTATCTCTCAAACAGACAGACTATATATTCAACCACAGGTTATAACCCTACTCTCTCTGACTGTCTCTCTGACTGTCTCTCTGTGTCTGTTTTTTGTCTCCCTCTCTCTCTCTCTCTCTCTCTGTCTCTCTGTCTCTCTGTCTCTCTGTCTCTCTCTCTCTCTCTCTCTCTCTCTCTCTGTCTGTCTGTCAGTCTGGTAAGCTGACTCCCCATCTTGTTCTGGACCAGTTGAGGTGTAATGGAGTCTTAGAGGGGATCCGTATCTGCAGACAGGGCTTCCCCAACCGCATCCCCTTCCAGGAGTTCAGACAGAGGTAACATGGAGCGGGTCTGGCAAGAGGAAACACTTAACATCCACAATGATGGCTATCGTAACCATTTGTCTCACACCCACAGAAACACACATTCGCCTGTCAGTTGACGTTGTCATGTAGAGAACACAGTCCCAGTCTCTCTGTCTCTTCTTGTAGGTATGAGATCCTGACTCCTAATGCTATCCCTCGTACCTTCATGGACGGGAAGCAGGCCTGTGAACTCATGGTGAGTCCCATTGAACAGCTAAGCTGTACTGTCGTTTACCAAAATAGGGCCCTATGTGTTGAAGCACATGCATATATGGACGTGATTTCAACTTTGTATCCGTCCTCTCTCTGTCTCCAGATCAGTGCGTTGGAGCTGGACCGTAACCTGTTCAGAGTTGGGCAGAGCAAAGTGTTCTTCAGGGCTGGAGTCTTAGGTCACCTGGAGGAGGAGAGAGACCTGAAGATCACTGACACCATCATACGCTTCCAGAGCGCTGCCCGAGGATTCCTCGCACGCAGGTGTGTTTTAGTGTGTGTCTTTGTCTCTCTGTCTCTCTCTCTGTGTTGACTATCTCTGTCTCTCTCTCTGTGTTGACTCTCTCTGTCTCTCTCTCTGTGTTGACTCTCTCTGTCTCTCTGTGTTGACTCTCTGTCTCTCTGTCTCTCTCTCTGTGTTGACTCTCTGTGTTGACTCTCTCTGTCTATCTCTCTGTGTTGACTCTCTCTGTCTCTCTCTCTGTGTTGACTCTCTCTGTCTATCTCTCTGTGTTGACTCTCTCTGTCTCTCTCTCTGTGTTGACTCTCTGTGTTGACTCTCTCTGTCTCTCTTTCTGTGTTGACTCTCTCTCTCTCTCTGTTAACTCTCTCTGTGTTAACTCTCTCTGTGTTGACTTTCTCTGTCTCTCTCTCTGTGTTGACTCTCTGTGTTGACTCTCTCTCTTTCTCTGTCTCTCTCTGTGTTAACTCTCTCTGTGTTGACTCTCTGTCTCTCTCTCTCTGTTGATTCTCTGTGTTGACTCTCTCTCTCTCTGTCTCTCTGTGTTAACTCTCTCTGTGTTGACTCACTCTGTCTTTATCTGTGTTTTCTCTCTCTGTGTTGACTCTCTCTGTCTTTATCTGTGTTTTCTCTCTCTGTGTTGACTCTCTCTGTCTCTCTCTATCTCTCTCTCTGTCTCTCTCTGTGTTAACTCTCTCCGTCTTTCTCTCTGTGTTGACTCTCTGTGTTGACTCTCTCTGTGTTGACTCTCATTGTCTCTCTCTGTGTTGACTCTCTCTGTCTTCATCTGTGTTTTCTCTCTCTGTGTTGACTCTCTGTCTCTCTCTATCTCTCTCTCTGTCTCTCTCTGTGTTGACTCTCTCTGTATCTCTGTCTCTCTCTGTGTTGACACTCTCTGTCTCTCTCTCTGTCTCTCTCTGTGTTGACTCTCTCTGTCTCTCTCTCTGTCTCTCTCTGTGTTGACTCTCTGTCTCTCTCTGTGTTTTCTCTCTCTGTGTTGACTCTCTCTGTCTCTCTGTCTCTCTCTGTGTTGACTCTCTGTCTCTCTCTATCTCTCTCTCTGTCTCTCTCTGTGTTGACTCTCTCTGTATCTCTGTCTCTCTCTGTGTTGACACTCTCTGTCTCTCTCTCTGTCTCTCTCTGTGTTGACTCTCTCTGTCTCTCTCTCTGTCTCTCTCTGTGTTTTCTCTCTCTGTGTTGACTCTCTCTGTCTCTCTGTCTCTCTCTGTGTTGACTCTCTCTGTCTCTGTCTGTGTTGACTCTCTCTGTCTCTCTCTCTGTGTTGACTCTCTCTGTCTCTCTCTCTGTGTTGACTCTCTCTGTCTCTCTCTCTGTGTTGACTCTCTGTGTTGATTCTCTCTGTCTATCTCTCTGTGTTGACTCTCTCTGTCTCTCTATCTGTGTTGACTCTCTGTGTTTTAGTGTGTGTCTTTGTCTCTCTGTCTCTCTCTCTGTGTTGACTATCTCTGTCTCTCTCTCTGTGTTGACTCTCTCTGTCTCTCTCTCTGTGTTGACTCTCTCTGTCTCTCTGTCTCTCTCTCTGTGTTGACTCTCTCTGTCTCTCTCTCTGTGTTGACTCTCTGTGTTGACTCTCTCTGTCTCTCTCTCTGTCTTGACTCTCTCTGTCTCTCTGTCTCTCTCTCTGTGTTGACTCTCTGTCTCTCTGTCTCTCTCTCTGTGTTGACTCTCTCTGTCTCTCTCTCTGTGTTGACTCTCTGTGTTGACTCTCTCTGTCTATCTCTCTGTGTTGACTCTCTCTGTCTCTCTCTCTGTGTTGACTCTCTCTGTTGACTCTCTCTGTGTTGACTCTCTGTGTTGAATCTCTCTGTCTCTCTTTCTGTGTTGACTCTCTCTCTCTCTCTGTTAACTCTCTCTGTGTTAACTCTCTCTGTGTTGACTCTCTGTCTCTCTCTCTCTGTTGATTCTCTGTGTTGACTCTCTCTCTCTCTTTCTCTCTGTGTTAACTCTCTCTGTGTTGACTCACTCTGTCTTTCTCTCTGTGTTGACTCTCTGTGTTGACTCTCATTGTCTCTCTCTGTGTTGACTCTCTCTGTGTTGACTCTCTCTGTCTTTATCTGTGTTTTCTCTCTCTGTGTTGACTCTCTCTGTCTCTCTCTGTGTTAACTCTCTCCGTCTTTCTCTCTGTGTTGACTCTCTCTGTGTTGACTCTCATTGTCTCTCTCTGTGTTGACTCTCTGTCTTCATCTGTGTTTTCTCTCTCTGTGTTGACTCTCTGTCTCTCTCTATCTCTCTCTCTGTCTCTCTCTGTGTTGACTCTCTCTGTCTCTCTCTCTGTCTCTCTCTGTGTTGACTCTCTATCTCTCTCTGTGTTTTCTCTCTCTGTGTTGACTCTCTCTGTCTCTCTGTCTCTCTCTGTGTTGACTCTCTCTGTCTCTCTCTGTGTTGACTCTCTCTGTCTCTCTCTCTGTGTTGACTCTCTCTGTCTCTCTGTCTCTCTCTCTGTGTTGACTCTCTGTGTTGACTCTCTCTGTCTCTCTTTCTGTGTTGACTCTCTCTCTCTCTCTGTTAACTCTCTCTCTGTTAACTCTCTCTGTGTTAACTCTCTCTGTGTTGACTTTCTCTGTCTCTCTCTCTGTGTTGACTCTCTGTGTTGACTCTCTCTCTTTCTCTGTCTCTCTGTGTTAACTCTCTCTGTGTTGACTCTCTGTCTCTCTCTCTCTGTTGATTCTCTGTGTTGACTCTCTCTCTCTCTTTCTCTCTGTGTTAACTCACTCTGTCTTTCTCTCTGTGTTGACTCTCTGTGTTGACTCTCATTGTCTCTCTCTGTGTTGACTCTCTCTGTGTTGACTCTCTCTGTCTTTATCTGTGTTTTCTCTCTCTGTGTTGACTCTCTCTGTCTCTCTCTATCTCTCTCTCTGTCTCTCTCTGTGTTAACTCTCTCCGTCTTTCTCTCTGTGTTGACTCTCATTGTCTCTCTCTGTGTTGACTCTCTCTGTCTTCATCTGTGTTTTCTCTCTCTGTGTTGACTCTCTGTCTCTCTCTATCTCTCTCTCTGTCTCTCTCTGTGTTAACTCTCTCCGTCTTTCTCTCTGTGTTGACTCTCATTGTCTCTCTCTGTGTTGACTCTCTCTGTCTTCATCTGTGTTAACTCTCTCTGTGTTGACTCTCTGTCTCTCTCTCTCTGTTGATTCTCTGTGTTGACTCTCTCTCTCTCTTTCTCTCTGTGTTAACTCTCTCTGTGTTGACTCACTCTGTCTTTCTCTCTGTGTTGACTCTCTGTGTTGACTCTCATTGTCTCTCTCTGTGTTGACTCTCTCTGTGTTGACTCTCTCTGTCTTTATCTGTGTTTTCTCTCTCTGTGTTGACTCTCTCTGTCTCTCTCTATCTCTCTCTCTGTCTCTCTCTGTGTTAACTCTCTCCGTCTTTCTCTCTGTGTTGACTCTCATTGTCTCTCTCTGTGTTGACTCTCTCTGTCTTCATCTGTGTTTTCTCTCTCTGTGTTGACTCTCTGTCTCTCTCTATCTCTCTCTCTGTCTCTCTCTGTGTTGACTCTCTCTGTATCTCTGTCTCTCTCTGTGTTGACACTCTCTGTCTCTCTCTCTGTCTCTCTCTGTGTTGACTCTCTCTGTCTCTCTCTCTGTCTCTCTCTGTGTTGACTCTCTGTCTCTCTCTGTGTTTTCTCTCTCTGTGTTGACTCTCTCTGTCTCTCTGTCTCTCTCTGTGTTGACTCTCTCTGTCTCTCTCTCTGTGTTGACTCTCTCTGTCTCTCTGTCTCTCTCTCTGTATTGACTCTCTCTGTCTCTCTCTCTGTGTTGACTCTCTCTGTCTCGACTCTCTGTCTCTCTGTCTCTCTCTCTGTGTTGACTCTCTCTGTCTCTCTCTCTCTGTGTTGACTCTCTGTGTTGATTCTCTCTGTCTATCTCTCTGTGTTGACTCTCTCTGTCTCTCTATCTGTGTTGACTCTCTGTGTTTTAGTGTGTGTCTTTGTCTCTCTGTCTCTCTCTCTGTGTTGACTATCTCTGTCTCTCTCTCTGTGTTGACTCTCTCTGTCTCTCTCTCTGTGTTGACTCTCTCTGTCTCTCTGTCTCTCTCTCTGTGTTGACTCTCTCTGTCTCTCTCTCTGTGTTGACTCTCTGTGTTGACTCTCTCTGTCTCTCTCTCTGTGTTGACTCTCTGTGTTGACTCTCTCTGTCTCTCTCTCTGTGTTGACTCTCTGTGTTGACTCTCTCTGTCTCTCTCTCTGTGTTGACTCTCTCTGTCTCTCTGTCTCTCTCTCTCTGTGTTGACTCTCTGTGTTGACTCTCTCTGTCTCTCTCTCTGTGTTGACTCTCTGTCTCTCTCTCTGTGTTGACTCTCTGTGTTGACTCTCTCTGTCTCTCTCTCTGTGTTGACTCTCTGTGTTGACTCTCTCTGTCTATCTCTCTGTGTTGACTCTCTGTCTCTCTCTCTGTGTTGACTCTCTGTGTTGACTCTCTCTGTCTCTCTCTCTGTGTTGACTCTCTGTGTTGACTCTCTCTGTCTATCTCTCTGTGTTGACTCTCTCTGTCTCTCTTTCTGTGTTGACTCTCTCTCTCTCTCTGTTAACTCTCTCTGTGTTAACTCTCTCTGTGTTGACTTTCTCTGTCTCTCTCTCTGTGTTGACTCTCTGTGTTGACTCTCTCTCTCTCTCTGTCTCTCTCTGTGTTAACTCTCTCTGTGTTGACTTTCTCTGTCTCTCTCTCTCTGTTGATTCTCTGTGTTGACTCTCTGTCTCTCTGTGTTAACTCTCTCTGTGTTGACTCACTCTGTCTTTCTCTCTGTGTTGACTCTCTGTGTTGACTCTCATTGTCTCTCTCTGTGTTGACTCTCTCTGTGTTGACTCTCTCTGTCTTTATCTGTGTTTTCTCTCTCTGTGTTGACTCTCTCTGTCTCTCTCTATCTCTCTCTCTGTCTCTCTCTGTGTTAACTCTCTCCGTCTCTCTCTCTGTGTTGACTCTGTGTTGACTCTCTCTGTGTTGACTCTCATTGTCTCTCTCTGTGTTGACTCTCTCTGTCTTCATCTGTGTTTTCTCTCTCTGTGTTGACTCTCTGTCTCTCTCTATCTCTCTCTCTGTCTCTCTCTGTGTTGACTCTCTCTGTATCTCTGTCTCTCTCTGTGTTGACACTCTGTCTCTCTCTGTCTCTCTCTGTGTTGACTCTCTCTGTCTCTCTCTCTGTCTCTCTCTGTGTTGACTCTCTGTCTCTCTCTGTGTTTTCTCTCTCTGTGTTGACTCTCTCTGTCTCTCTGTCTCTCTCTGTGTTGACACTCTCTGTCTCTCTCTCTGTCTCTCTCTGTGTTGACTCTCTGTCTCTCTCTGTGTTGACTCTCTCTGTCTCTCTCTGTGTTTTCTCTCTCTGTGTTTTCTCTCTCTGTGTTTTCTCTCTCTGTGTTGACTCTCTCTGTGTTGACTCTCTCTGTAGGGCCTTCCTGAAGAAGCAGCAGCAGCTGAGTGCTATGAGAGTGATGCAGAGGAACTGTGCTGCCTACCTCAAACTCAGGAACTGGCAATGGTGGAGGCTGTTCACCAAGGTACACACACACACATACCCACACATACACACACACAAACACATACACACTATAGCACAGGTACAATGGGGCAAAAAAGTATTTAGTCAGCCACCAATTGTGCAAGTTCTCCCACTTAAAAAGATGAGAGAGGCCTGTAATTTTCATCATAGGTACACTTCAACTGTGACAGACAAAATTAGAAAAATAAATGCAGAAAATCACATTGTAGGATTTTTTATGAATTTATTTGCAAATGATGGTGGAAAATAAGTATTTGGTCAATAACAAAAGTTTATCTCAATACTTTGTTATATACCCTTTGTTGGCAATGACGGAGGTCAAACGTTTTCTGTAAGTCTTCACAAGGTTTTCACACACTGTTGCTGGTATTTTGGCCCATTCCTCCATGCAGATCTCCTCTAGAGCAGTGATGTTTTGGGGCTGTTGCTGGGCAACACGGACGTTCAACTCCCTCCAAAGATTTTCTATGGGGTTGAGATCTGGAGACCGGCTAGGCCACTCCAGGACCTTGAAATGCTTCTTACGAAGCCACTCCTTCAGTGCCCGGGCGGTGTGTTTGGGATCATTGTCAAGCTGAAAGACCCAGCCACGTTTCATCTTCAATGCCCTTGCTAATGGAAGGAGGTTTTCACTCAAAATCTCACGATACATGGCCCCATTCATTCTTTCCTTTACACGGATCAGTCGTCCTGGTCCCTTTGCAGAAAAACAGCCCCAAAGCATGATGTTTCCACCCCCATGCTTCACAGTAGGTATGGTGTTCTATGGATGCAACTCAGCATTCTTTGTCCTCCAAACACGACGAGTTGAGTTTTTACCAAAAAGTTATATTTTGGTTTCATCTGACCATATGACATTCTCCCAATCTTCTTCTGGATCATCCAAATTCTCTCTAGCAAACTTCAGACGGGCCTGGACATGTACTGGCTTAAGCAGGGGGACACGTCTGGCACTGCAGGATTTGAGTCCCTGGCGGCGTAGTGTGTTACTGATGGTAGGCTTTGTTACTTTGGTCCCAGCTCTCTGCAGGTCATTCACTAGGTCCCCCCTGTGGTTCTGGGATTTTTGCTCACCGTTCTTGTGATCATTTTGACCCCACGCTGTGAGATCTTGCGTGGAGCTCTAGATCGAGTGAGATTATCAGTGGTCTTGTATGTCTTCCATTTCCTAATAATTGCTCCCACAGTTGATTTCTTCAAACCAAGCTGCTTACCTATTGCAGATTCAGTCTTCCCAGCCTGGTGCAGGTCTACAATTTTGTTTCTGGTGTCCTTTGACAGCTCTTTGGTCTTGGCCATAGTAGAGTTTGGAGTGTGACTGTTTGAGGTTGTGGACAGGTGTCTTTTATACTGATAACAAGTTCAAACAGGTGCCATTAATACAGGTAACGAGTGGAGGACAGAGGAGCCTCTTAAAGAAGAAGTTACAGGTCTGTGAGAGCCAGAAATCTTGCTTGTTTGTAGGTGACCAAATACTTATTTTCCACCATAATTTGCAAATAAATTCAATAAAAATCCTACAATGGGATTTTCTGGATTTTTTTCCCTCATTTTGTCTGTCATATTTGAAGTGTACCTATGATGAAAATTACAGGCCTCTCTCATCTTTTTAAGTGGGAGAACTTGCACAATTGGTGGCTGACTAAATACTTTTTTGCCCCACTGTATGTGACCTAACCTGTGACCTCTGACCCGTGCCCCCCAGGTGAAGCCTCTGCTGCAGGTGACTCGTCAGGACGAGGAGATCCAGGTGAGGGAGTCGGAGCTTAAGAATGCCAAAGACAACCTGACCAGAGTGGAACAGGACTACACTGATCTGGACAAGAAACACATACAGGTAACACACCTTTCCTTTCTCTATCTATCTATCTGGAGGTTTCTCTATCTATCTATCTGGAGGTGTATCTATCTATCTATCTATCTATCTGGAGGTCTATCTATCTTTCTATCTATCTGGAGGTCTATCTATCTTTCTATCTGGAGGTTTCTCTATCTATCTATCTATCTGGAGGTCTATCTATCTTTCTATCTGGAGGTTTCTCTATCTATCTATCTTGAGGTTTCTCTATCTATCTGGGGGGTTCTCTATCTATCTATCTGGAGGTGTTTCTATCTATCTCTGGATGTTTCTCTATCTATCTGGAGGTTTATCTATCTATCTCTCTGGGAGGTTTATCTATCTATCTGGAGGTGTATCTATCTTATCTATCTGGAGGTGTATCTATCTATCTATCTGGGAGGTTTATCTATCAATCTGGAGGTGTATCTATATATCTCTCTGGATGTTTCTCTATTTATCTATCTGGAGTTGTATCAATCTATCTATCTGGAGGTGTATCTATCTATCTGGAGGTGTATCTATCTATCTCTCTGGAGGTGTATCTATCTATCTATCTGGAGGTGTATCTATCTATCTGGGGGGTTCTCTATCTATCTATCTGGAGGTGTATCTATCTATCTCTCTGGAGGTGTATCAATCTATCTCTCTGGAGGTGTATCAATCTATCTATCTGGAGGTGTATATCTATCTATCTATCTGGAGGTGTATCAATCTATCTATCTGGAGGTGTATCTATCTATCTATCTGGAGGTTTATCTATCTCTCTGGAGGTGTATATCTATCTATCTATCTGGAGGTTTATCTATCTGGAGGTTTATCTGTCTATCTGGAGGTTTATCTGTCTATCTGGAGGTTTATCTATCTATCTCTCTGGAGGTGTATCTATCTCTCTGGAGGTGTATCTATCTATCTCTCTGGAGGTGTATCAATCTATCTATCTGGAGGTGTATCTATCTATCTGGAGGTGTATCTATCTATCTCTCTGGAGGTGTATCAATCTATCTATCTGGAGGTGTATCTATCTATCTGGAGGTGTATCAATCTATCTATCTGGAGGTGTATCTATCTATCTATCTGGAGGTGTATCAATCTATCTATCTGGAGGTTTATCAATCTATCTATCTGGAGGTTTATCTATCTCTCTGGAGGTGTATATCTATCTATCTATCTGGAGGTTTATCTATCTGGAGGTTTATCTGTCTATCTGGAGGTTTATCTATCTATCTATCTGGAGGTGTATCTATCTATCTGGAGGTGTATCTATCTATCTATCTGGAGTTGTATCAATCTATCTATCTGGAGGTGTATCTATCTATCTATCTGGAGGTTTATCTATCTATCTGGAGGTGTATCTATCTATCTCTCTGGAGGTGTATATCTATCTATCTATCTGGAGGTGTATCTATCTATCTGGAGGTGTATCTATCTATCTATCTGGAGTTGTATCAATCTATCTATCTGGAGGTGTATCTATCTATCTATCTGGAGGTTTATCTATCTATCTGGAGGTGTATCTATCTATCTCTCTGGAGGTGTATCAATCTATCTATCTGGGAGGTTTATCTATCTATCTGGAGGTTTATCTGTCTATCTGTAGGTTTATCTATCTATCTCTCTGGAGGTGTATCAATCTATCTATCTGGGAGGTGTATCTATCTATCTGGAGGTTTCTTTATCTATCTATCTGGAGGTGTATCAATCTATCTATCTGGAGGTGTATCTATCTATCTCTCTGGAGGTGTATCTATCTATCTATCTGGGAGGTTTATCTATCTATCTGGAGGTTTCTTTATCTATCTATCTGGAGGTGTATCAATCTATCTCTCTGGAGGTGTATCTATCTATCTATCTGGAGGTGTATCTATCTATCTATCTGGGAGGTTTATCTATCTATCTGGAGGTTTCTTTATCTATCTATCTGGAGGTGTATCAATCTATCTATCTGGAGGTGTATCTATCTCTCTGGATGTTTCTCTATCTATCTATCTGGAGTTGTATCAATCTATCTATCTGGAGGTGTATCTATCTATCTATCTGGAGGTTTATCTATCTATCTCTCTGGAGGTGTATATCTATCTATCTATCTGGAGGTTTATCTATCTATCTGGAGGTGTATCTATCTATCTATCTGGAGGTGTATCTATCTATCTGGGGGGTTCTCTATCTATCTATCTGGAGGTGTATCTATCTATCTCTCTGGAGGTGTATCTATCTCTCTGGAGGTGTACATCTATCTATCTATCTGGAGGTGTATCAATCTATCTATCTGGAGGTGTATATCTATCTATCTATCTGGAGGTGTATCAATCTATCTATCTGGAGGTGTATCTATCTATCTATCTGGAGGTTTATCTATCTGGAGGTTTATCTGTCTATCTGGAGGTTTATCTATCTATCTGGAGGTGTATCTATCTATCTCTCTGGAGGTGTATCTATCTATCTATCTGGAGGTGTATCTATCTATCTGGGGGGTTCTCTGTCTATCTATCTGGAGGTGTATCTATCTATCTCTCTGGAGGTGTATCTATCTCTCTGGAGGTGTATCAATCTATCTATCTGGAGGTGTATATCTATCTATCTATCTGGAGGTGTATCTATCTATCTATCTGGAGGTGTATCAATCTATCTATCTGGAGGTGTATCTATCTATCTATCTGGAGGTTTATCTATCTCTCTGGAGGTGTATATCTATCTATCTATCTGGAGGTTTATCTATCTGGAGGTTTATCTGTCTATCTGGAGGTTTATCTGTCTATCTGGAGGTTTATCTATCTATCTCTCTGGAGGTGTATCTATCTCTCTGGAGGTGTATCTATCTATCTCTCTGGAGGTGTATCAATCTATCTATCTGGAGGTTTATCTGTCTATCTGGAGGTTTATCTGTCTATCTGGAGGTTTATCTATCTATCTATCTGGAGGTGTATCTATCTATCTGGAGGTGTATCTATCTATCTGGAGGTGTATCTATCTATCTATCTGGAGGTTTATCTATCTATCTGGAGGTGTATCTATCTATCTCTCTGGAGGTGTATATCTATCTATCTATCTGGAGGTGTATCTATCTATCTGGAGGTGTATCTATCTATCTATCTGGAGTTGTATCAATCTATCTATCTGGAGGTGTATCTATCTATCTATCTGGAGGTTTATCTATCTATCTGGAGGTGTATCTATCTATCTCTCTGGAGGTGTATATCTATCTATCTATCTGGGAGGTTTATCTATCTATCTGGAGGTTTATCTGTCTATCTGGAGGTTTATCTATCTATCTCTCTGGAGGTGTATCTATCTATCTCTCTGGAGGTGTATCTATCTATCTATCTGGGAGGTTTATCTATCTATCTGGAGGTTTCTTTATCTATCTATCTGGAGGTGTATCAATCTATCTCTCTGGAGGTGTATCTATCTATCTATCTGGAGGTGTATCTATCTATCTATCTGGGAGGTTTATCTATCTATCTGGAGGTTTCTTTATCTATCTATCTGGAGGTGTATCAATCTATCTATCTGGAGGTGTATCTATCTCTCTGGATGTTTCTCTATCTATCTATCTGGAGTTGTATCAATCTATCTATCTGGAGGTGTATCTATCTATCTATCTGGAGGTTTATCTATCTATCTGGAGGTGTATCTATCTATCTCTCTGGATGTTTCTCTATTTATCTATCTGGAGTTGTATCAATCTATCTATCTGGAGGTGTATCTATCTATCTGGAGGTGTATCTATCTATCTCTCTGGAGGTGTATATCTATCTATCTATCTGGAGGTTTATCTATCTATCTGGAGGTGTATCTATCTATCTATCTGGAGGTGTATCTATCTATCTGGAGGTGTATCTATCTATCTCTCTGGAGGTGTATCTATCTCTCTGGAGGTGTATATCTATCTATCTATCTGGAGGTGTATCAATCTATCTATCTGGAGGTGTATATCTATCTATCTATCTGGAGGTGTATCAATCTATCTATCTGGAGGTGTATCTATCTATCTATCTGGAGGTTTATCTATCTCTCTGGAGGTGTATATCTATCTATCTATCTGGAGGTGTATCTATCTGGAGGTTTATCTGTCTATCTGGAGGTTTATCTGTCTATCTGGAGGTTTATCTATCTATCTCTCTGGAGGTGTATCTATCTCTCTGGAGGTGTATCTATCTATCTGGAGGTGTATCTATCTATCTATCTGGAGGTTTATCTATCTCTCTGGAGGTGTATATCTATCTATCTATCTGGAGGTGTATCTATATCTCTGGATGTTTCTCTATCTATCTATCTGGAGTTGTATCAATCTATCTATCTGGAGGTGTATCTATCTATCTATCTGGAGGTGTATCTATCTATCTGGGGGGTTCTCTATCTATCTATCTGGAGGTGTATCTATCTATCTCTCTGGAGGTGTATCTATCTCTCTGGAGGTGTATCAATCTATCTATCTGGAGGTGTATATCTATCTATCTATCTGGAGGTTTATCTATCTATCTGGAGGTGTATCTATCTATCTATCTGGAGGTGTATCTATCTATCTCTCTGGAGGTGTATCTATCTATCTATCTGGAGGTGTATCTATCTATCTGGGGGGTTCTCTATCTATCTATCTGGAGGTGTATCTATCTATCTCTCTGGAGGTGTATCTATCTCTCTGGAGGTGTATATCTATCTATCTATCTGGAGGTGTATCAATCTATCTGGAGGTGTATATCTATCTATCTATCTGGAGGTGTATATCTATCTATCTATCTGGAGGTGTATCAATCTATCTATCTGGAGGTGTATCTATCTATCTATCTGGAGGTTTATCTATCTCTCTGGAGGTGTATATCTATCTATCTATCTGGAGGTTTATCTATCTGGAGGTTTATCTGTCTATCTGGAGGTTTATCTGTCTATCTGGAGGTTTATCTATCTATCTCTCTGGAGGTGTATCTATCTATCTCTCTGGAGGTGTATCAATCTATCTCTCTGGAGGTGTATCAATCTATCTATCTGGAGGTGTATCTATCTATCTATCTGGAGTTGTATCAATCTATCTATCTGGAGGTTTATCTATCTCTCTGGAGGTGCATATCTATCTCTCTATCTGGAGGTTTATCTATCTGGAGGTTTATCTGTCTATCTGGAGGTTTATCTATCTATCTATCTGGAGGTGTATCTATCTATCTGGAGGTGTATCTATCTATCTATCTGGAGTTGTATCAATCTATCTATCTGGAGGTGTATCTATCTATCTATCTGGAGGTTTATCTATCTATCTGGAGGTGTATCTATCTATCTCTCTGGAGGTGTATATCTATCTATCTATCTGGGAGGTTTATCTATCTATCTGGAGGTTTATCTGTCTATCTGGAGGTTTATCTATCTATCTCTCTGGAGGTGTATCAATCTATCTATCTGGGAGGTGTATCTATCTATCTGGAGGTTTCTTTATCTATCTATCTGGAGGTGTATCTATCTATCTATCTGGAGGTGTATCAATCTATCTATCTGGAGGTGTATCAATCTATCTATCTGGGAGGTTTATCTATCTATCTGGAGGTTTATCTGTCTATCTGGAGGTTTATCTATCTATCTCTCTGGAGGTGTATCAATCTATCTATCTGGGAGGTGTATCTATCTATCTGGAGGTTTCTTTATCTATCTATCTGGAGGTGTATCAATCTATCTATCTGGAGGTGTATCTATCTATCTATCTGGAGGTGTATCAATCTATCTATCTGGAGGTGTATCTATCTATCTATCTGGGCGCGAACCCAGGACTCTGATGGCACAGCTGGCCCAGGTCATAAATCTTGCTGCTGTGATGGCACACTGTGGAATTTCACCCAGTAGATATGGGAGTTTATCAAAATTGGATTTGTTTTCGAATTCTTTGTAATCTGAGGGAAATATGTCTCTCTAATATGGTCATACGTTGGACAGGAGGTTAGGAAGTGCAGCTCAGTTTCCACCTCATTTTCTGGGCAGTGAGCACATAGCCTGTCTTCTCTTGAGAGCCAGGTCTGTCTACGGCGGCCTTTCTCAATAGCAAGGCTATGCTCACTAAGTCTGTACATAGTCAAAGCTTTCCTTAAGTTTGGGTCAGTCACAGTGGTCAGTTATTCTGTCTCTCTCTCTCAATTCAATTCTAGGGCTTTATTGGCATGAAACATGTGTTAACATTGCCAAAGCAAGTGAGGTAGATAATATATAAAGTGAATATATAAAGTCTCTCTCTCTCTTTCTCTCTCTCTCTCTCTCTCTCTCTCTCTCTCTCTCTCTCTCTCTCTCTCTCTCTCTCTCTGTATCTCTCTCTCTCTCTCTGTATCTCTCTCTCTCTGTATCTCTCTCTCTCTGTATCTCTCTCTCTCTTTCTCTCTCTCTGTATCTCTCTCTCTCTCTCTCTGTATCTCTCTCTCTCTGTATCTCTCTCTCTCTCTCTCTCTCTCTCTCTCTCTCTCTCTCTCTCTGTATCTCTCTCTCTCTGTATCTCTCTCTCTCTCTGTATCTCTCTCTCTCTGTATCTCTCTCTCTCTCTCTCTCTCTCTCTCTGTATCTCTCTCTCTCTGTATCTCTCTCTCTCTCTCTCTCTCTCTCTGTGTGTGTACAACACATCTGATAATAAAGCACCAGCAGGTAGAGAGACCAGAACACTTACCTCCCTGTCCCTTTCTCCCCTCTCATTCCTGGTTCCTAGCTGATGGAGGAGAAGGCGGTGCTGACAGACCAGCTGCAGGCGGAGGCGGAGCTGTTTGCTGAGGCGGAGGAGATGAGGGCCAGACTGGTCAGCAGGAAGCAGGAGTTGGAGGAAATCCTGGGGGAGCTGGAGGGACGATTGGAGGAGGAGGAGGAGAGGGGCGTTCAAATGACCAATGAGAAGAAGAAGATGCAGCAGCACGTGACGGTACAGGACAGTGGGAGAGTGGAAGACAGAGAAGGGGACATGAAGCACATGATAATGAGGAAGAGAGCAGCATTGTTTTGGAACTTTAGATGAGAGGCTCTGCTGAATAACTGGATCTCTCAGTCTCTCTAATGTTCTGTCACTCCTCCCCTCTCTCCTCCTCTCTCCCTTCTTCTCTCCTCCCCTTTCCCTCTCTCTCCTCCCCTCTCCCTACTTCTCTCCTCCCATTTCCCTCTCTCCTCCTCTCCTCCCCCCTCTCCTCTCCTCCTTTCCTCCCCTCTCCCTCTTCTCCTCAGGATCTGGAGGAGCAGTTGGAGGAGGAGGAGTCGGCCAGACAGCGCCTCCAGTTGGAGAAGGTTACCCTGGAGACCAAGGTCAAGAGTCTGGAGACAGAGATGCTGAGCACTGGAGAACAGAGAGACCGCCTCAGCAAGGTAACCATAGTTACACTGGCTACAGTATAAACCCTGGACCGCATTTAACTGGAACACTTACCTCATCCTGGACAGGACTGAAGGGCTTTATAGAAGCTGACCTACCCAGGGTTCACTCAACTGGACAGGACTGAAGGGCTTTATAGAATCAAATCAAATTTATTTATATAGCCCTTTGTACATCAGCTGATATCTCAAAGTGCTGTACAGAAACCCAGCCTAAAACCCCAAACAGCAAGCAATGCAGGTGTTGAAGCACGGTGGCTAGGAAAAACTCCCTAGAAAGGTCCATCTCCGGGTGGAGATTATAACAGAACTTGGCCAAGATGTTCAAATGTTCATAAATGACCAGCATGGTCTAATAATAGGTCTGGGACAGGTAGCACGTCCGGTGAACAGGTCAGGATTCCATAGCCGCAGGCAGAACAGTTGAAACTGGAGCATCAGCACGGCCAGGTGGACTGGGGACAGTAAGGAGTCATCATGCCAGGTAGTCCTGAGGCATGGTCCTACGGCTCAGGTCCTCCGAGAGAGAGAAAGAGAAAATTAGAGAGAGCAGACTTACCGGATAAGACAGGAGAAGTACAAACTGACCCTAGCCCCCCGACACATAAACTACTGCAGCATAAATACTGGAGGCTGAGAAAGGAGGGGTCAGGAGACACTGTGGCCCCATCCGGTGATACCCCCGGACAGGGCCAAACAGGAAGGACTTTGCCAAACAGGAAGGAAGGACTTTGCCAAAGCACAGCCCCCACACCACTAGAGGGATATCTTCAACCACCAACTTACCATCCTGAGACAAGGCCGAGTATAGCCCACAAAGATCTCCGCCACGGCACAACCCAAGGTAGAAGCTGACCTACCCAGGGTTTACTCAGCTGGACAGAACTGAAGGGCTTTATAGAAGCTGACCTACCCAGGGTTTACTCAGCTGGACAGAACTGAAGGGTTTTATAGAAGCTGACCTACCCAGGGTTTACTCAGCTGGACAGGACTGAAGGGCTTTATAGAAGCTTACTAACCCAGGGTTCACTCAGCTGGACAGGACTGAAGGGCTTTATAGAAGCTGACTAACCCAGGGTTTACTCAGCTGGACAGGACAGAAGGGCTTTATAGAAGCTGACCTACCCAGGGTTCACTCAGCTGGACAGGACTGAAGGGCTTTATAGAAGCTGACCTACCCAGGGTTGACTCAGCTGGACAGGACTGAATGGCTTTATAGAAGCTGACTAACCCAGGGTTCACTCAGCTGGAACTTCATTTATCCATGTTGTCTCTGTCTCTCAGGAGAAGAAGCAGCTGGAGGAGAGGTTGAATGAGGTGACAGACTCACTGACTGAGGAAGAGGAGAAGACCAAGAGTCTCAACAAACTGAAAAACAAACAGGAAGCAGTCATTGCTGACCTGGAAGGTAAAGCTTGTTCCTAACTGATGGCACTTGTTATGCATACTTAACGTTATGACATACATTTGATGAACTTGCTGCACACTCAACACTGTTTCAGATACTTGTCCTGGTATTAATTATTTTCTATGTTCTTTCTCTTCTTCCCCCTCGCTCCTGTAGATCGGTTGAAGCGTGAGGAGCAGGGTCGTCTGGAGCAGGAGAAGTGGAGGAGGAGGATGGAGGGAGAAGCCGTGGAAGCCCAGGAGCAGCTCTCTGACCTGGGACTACTGTCCGCTGAACTCAGGGGCACCCTGGCTCAGAGAGAGAAAGATATCACAACCCTACAGGGGAGGTGAGAGGAAGTCTATACTGTATATTCACACACCTTGAGAAAAGTGGAAATATCAACCCCCTCATTTGCAAAGTGTTACAAAACTGCTTTCTCTCTCGATAATGGTAATCAAAACGGTTCCAGCACAGTGCCCTGCAGAACACCATATTTGACTCCTCTCTCTCTTTCTCCCAGGTTGGAGGAGGAGGGTGCACGAAGGACTGAGGCTCAGAGGGCTCTGAGAGAGGCCATGTCTCAGGTGTCAGAGCTGAAGGAGGAAGTGGAGAATGAACGAGGGATGAGAGAGAGGGCAGAGAAACAGAGGAGAGACCTGGGGGAGGAGCTGGAGGCCTTGAGGACAGAGCTGGAAGACACACTGGACACCACGGCGGCCCAGCAGGAACTCAGGTCTCGTAGAGAGGCAGAGCTGGGGGAGCTCCAGAGGTGTGTTGAGGGGGAGACGAGACGTCACGAGGCCCAGCTCTCAGAGCTCAGAGTCAAGCACTGCTCTGCCATAGACAACTTGCAGGAACAACTGGACAACAGCAAGCGGGTGAGTCAAACACAGAATGTAGCCTATGCAGTGACTCTCTGCATATTGCGTGTGTTATTCCCTCAGTACAGTGTCGGTAGTGACTCCTGCATGTTATTCTCTCTCTGTAGACTGGTCACTGAGACGTCTGTAACGTAGTGTTTCTATGCGTATGGTATGTATGTAGTAATTCCTGATGTTATATGGTCTCCCCAGGCCCGTCAGTCCCTAGAGAAGGCCAAGAGTCTATTAGAGGACGAGAGGGTGAGCTTGGCCTCAGAGCTGAAGTCCCTGCAGGGGGGCCGCATGGAGAGTGAGAGGGGCCGCAAGAGGGCAGAGGGCCAACTCCAGGAGCTGACCGCACGCCTCGCACAGGCCGACAGAGAGAGAGAGGAGAGAGAGGAGCGACTGCACAAGCTACAGTCTGAGATGGAGACCCTCTCTAGTTCTCTCTCCTCCTCTGACTCCAAATCCCTCCATCTCAACAAGGAGGTCAGCAGCCTGGAGAGCCAGCTCCACGACGCTCAGGTACACACATACACACACACTGCCAACTCCTTCATCCTCTGTTTTTAACCACTTCCATGTTGATATCAAATCAAATGTTATTTGTCACATGCACAGATTACAACAGGTGTAGGTAGACCTTACTGTGAAATGCTTACAAGCCCTAAACCAACAGTGCAGTTTTAAGAAAAATAAGAGTTAAGAAAAATATTTAGTAAATAAACTAAAGTAACAAATAAAAGAACAACAATAAAATAACAATAGTGTGGCTATATACAGGGGGTACCGGTACCGAGTTAATCTGCAGGGGTACAGGTTAGTCCAGGTAATTTAGGTAATATGTACATGTAGGTAGAGGTAAAGTGACGATGCATAGATTATAAACAGAGAGTAGCAGCAGCGTAAAAAAGGGGGGGTCAATGCAAATAGTCCAGGTAGCCATTTGATTAGCTGTTTAGCAGTCTTATGGGGGTAGAAGCTGTTAAGAAGCCTTTTGGACCTAGACTTGGTGCTCCGGTACCACTTGCCGTGCGGTAGCAGAGAGAACAGTCTATGACTAGGGTGGCTGGAGTCTTTGGCAATTTTTAGGGCCTTCCTAGATGGCAGGAAGCTTGGCCCCAGTGATGTACTGGGCCGTACGCACTACCCTCTGTAGCGCATTGTTGGAGGCCTAGCAGTTACCATACCAGGCGGTGATGCAACCAGTCAGGATGCTCTCGATGGTGCTGCTGTAGAACTTTTTGAGGATCTGATGCCAAATCTTTTCAGTCTCCTGAGAGGGAATAGGTTTTGTCGTGCCCCCTTCACGACTGTCTTGATGTGCTTGGACCATGTTAGTTTGTTGGTGAAGTGGACACCAAGGAACTTGAAACTCTCAACCTGCTCCACCGTCGATGAGAATGGGGGCCTGCTCGGCCCTCCTTTTCATGAAGTCCACAATCATCTCATTTGTCTTGATCACGTTGAAGGAGAGGTTGTTGTCCTGGCACCACACTGACCTCCTCCCTATAGGCTGTCTCATTGTTGTCGGTGTTCAGGCCTACCACTTTTGTGTCAACGGAAGACTTAATGATGGTGTTGGAGTCGTGCTTGGCCACACAGTCATGAGTGAACAGGGTGTACAGGAGGGGACTAAGCACGCACCCCTGAGGGGTCCCTGTGTTGAGGATCAGCGTGGCAGATGTGTTGTTTCCTACCCTTACCACCTGGGGGCGGCCTGTCAGTAAGTCTAGGATCCAGTTGCAGAGGTAGGTGTTTGGTCCCAGGGTCCTTAGCTTAGTGATGAGCTTTGTGGACACTATGGTGTTGAATGCTGAGCTGTAGTCGATGAACAGCATTGATGTTCCTTTTGTCCAGGTGGGAAAGGGAAGTGTTGAGTGCAATAGAGCAATAGAGATTGCGTCATTTGTGGATCTGTTGGGGTGGTATGCAAATTGGAGTGGGTCTAGGGTTTCTGGTATGATGGTGTTGATGTGAGCCATGACCAGCCTTTCAAAGCACTTTTATGGCTACAGATGTGAGTGCTACGGGTTGGTAGTCATTTAGGCAGGTTACCTTGATCTTCTTGGGCACAGGGACTATGGTGGTCAGGGAGACACTTGGGCACAGGGACTATGGTGGTCAGGGAGACACTTGGGCACAGGGACTATGGTGGTCAGTGAGACACTTGGGCACAGGGACTATGGTGGTCAGGGAGACACTTGTGCACAGGGACTATGGTGGTCAGGGAGACACTTGAGCACAGGGACTATGGTGGTCAGGGAGACACTTGAGCACAGGGACTATGGTGGTCAGGGAGGCACTAGAAAGTTGGTCAGATCATGCTCGGAGTACACGTCCTGGTAATCCATCTGGCCCTGCGGCCTTGTGAATGTTGACCAGTTTAAAGGTCTTACTCACATCGGCTATGGAGAGCGTGATCACTTTCCTGCTTTCACTCTCAGGAGCTACTTCAGGATGAGACTCGTCAGAAGCTGGCTCTGGGCTCCAGGGTGAGAGCTCTGGAGGAGGAGAGGAATGGACTGATGGAGAGAGTGGAGGAGGAAGAGGAGAGAGCCAAGGATCTCTCCAGGCAGATACAGACTCACACTCAGCAGGTAATCATCATTGTGTAAAAAAACCTTTCCTCTAGATTATAATATAACACATGTTGAGTTGTCTTCTACAGTAAGTCTATCTTCCTCCTCACCATCACTCCCTCTCTCCCGTTCTCCCTCTCTAGCTGGCTGAGTTGCGGAGGCAGTCGGAGGAGGTGAATGGGGCGGTGGAGGCAGGAGAGGAGACGCGCAGGAAACTGCAGAGAGACCTAGACCAGGCCGTCCAGAGAGAACGACAGAAGGAGGAGGAGAAAGAACGCGTGGAGCGACAGAGGGAGAGGCTGAGGGAGGAGATAGAGGACATGACCCTGGCCCTGCAGAGAGAGAGACAGAACTGTACCACCCTGGAGAAGAGGCAGAAGAAGTTTGACCAGGTCAGAGTTCAGGGGTTAGAGGTTAAATGTGAGAGGTAACCGTGATGTAACCCCTGCCCTTTGCCCCCTCAGTGCCTGTCAGAGGAGAAGGCGGTGAGTGCCCGGCTGGCTGAGGAGAGAGACAGGGCCGAGGCAGACAGTAGAGAGAAGGAGACACGCTCCCTGGCACTGGCACGAGCCCTGCAGGTACCACTGGAGTGACTACACACATTATTATCCAGTTATCAGCATAAAAAGTTGTTTTCATCTTCATCTAAGTAATAGTGAGTGTTGATACTTCATTGTTCCCATTCACACTTACAGGAGGCCCAAGATCAGAGGGACGAGCTGGAGAGATCTAACAAGCAGCTCCGCATAGACATGGAACAACTAGTCAATCAACAGGATGACGTGGGGAAGAATGTACGTGTGTGTGTGTGTGTGTGTGTGAGAATGTGTGAGAATGTGTGAGAATGTGTGAGAATGTGTGTATTTGTATTACAGAGTGAAAATGTATCTCACACATTTCTTTCCTCCTGTGTCAGGTGCATGAGTTGGAGCGTTCCCGGCGGGCCCTGGAGACAGAGGCAGAGTCCCTGCGCACTCAGACCCAGGAGCTGGAGGAGGAGCTGGGGGAGGCGGAGAACTCCAGGCTGAGGCTCGAGGTCACCCTCCAAGCCCTCAGGGCCCAGTTTGAGAGAGAGATCAGCACCAAGGAGGAGAAAGGGGAGGAGAAGAGGAGGTCTCTCAACAAACAGGTATGGAGAGAAGAGAGAAGAAGAAGAGTGTATCAAGCCTGAATATGGGGAGACAGTTATTCATTTGGATTAGATGCTAAACTTCTCTCTTTCTCTGCTGTTCCCTTTCTTTCCATCCCCCCTCCTCTCCTCTTCTCTTTCTCTCCTTCCCCCCCAGGTGAAGGAGTTGGAGACCCAGCTAGAGGAGGAGAGGAGTCAACGCTCTCAGGCCATGTCCGTCAAGAAGCAGCTGGAGGCGGAGCTACAGGAGGCTGAGGCCCAGGTGGAGACAGCCAATCGCGGCAGGGAGGAGGGGCTTAGGCAGCTACGGAGACTGCAGGTAAGCTACACCCCCCTTCTCTATATCTTTCTAATGCTGCTTGCTCGGTCTGAGATTAGATGCTGTGCAGTTAACTGATATATAAACCACAGCTATAATGAGAATGGTAAGGGTCCCAGCACAGAGCCTTGTGGAAAACCATATTTAATCAACCCTCCTTTTCGCTCTCTCTCAGGTTCAGATGAAGGAGGTGCTTCGTGAGCTGGATGAGTCCAAGCTGGCCCGTGACGAGGTGGTTGTCCAATCAAAAGACACAGAGAAGCGCCTGCAGACCTTGGAGGCGGAGTTACTGCAGCTTACAGAGGTGTGTGTGCTGGTGTGAGTGTGAGAGATTTGCGAAAACACAAACTCTTTTATGTTTTAGGATGCTAACGCCCTCTCTTGCTCTCTCTCTCTGTCTCTCCTTCTGTCTGTCTCTCTCTCTCTCTCTCTTTCTCTCTCTCTCTCTCTCTGTCTCTCTCCTTCTGTCTGTCTCTCTCTTTCTCTCTCTATCTGTCTCTCTCTCTCTGTGTGTAGGATTTATCAGTGTCTGAGAAGATGAGGAGACAGGCCCAACAGGAGAGAGATGAGATGGCTGATGAGATCATCAACAGCTCTACCGGGAAGTCAGTATCTCTCTTTCTATTTTCCTTTCTGTATGTGTGTGTACTCGTGTGTGTATTACTGTGTATTATGTGTGTGTATTACTGTGTATTATGCGTGTGTATTACTCACGGTGTGTGTATTACTGTGTATTATGCGAGTGTATTACTCACGGTTTGTGTATTACTGTGTATTGTTCGTGTGTATTACTGTGTATTATTCGTGTGTATTACTTACGGTGTATGTATTACTGTGTATTATGCGTGTGTATTACTGTGTATTATGCGTGTGTATTACTGTGTATTATTCGTGTGTATTACTTACGGTGTGTGTATTACTGTGTATTATGCGTGTGTATTACTTACGGTGTGTGTATTACTGTGTATTATGCGTGTGTATTACTCACGGTGTGTGTATTGCTGTGTATTATGCGTGTTTATTACTCACGGTGTGTGTATTACTGTGTATTGTTCGTGTGTATTGTTCGTGTGTATTACTTACGGTGTGTGTATTACTGTGTATTATGCGTGTGTATTACTTACGGTGTGCGTATTACTGTGTATTATGCGTGTGTATTACTCACGGTGTGTATATTACTGTGTATTATGTGTGTGTATTACTCACGGTGTGTGTATTACTGTGTATTATTCGTGTGTATTACTTACGGTGTGTGTATTACTGTGTATTATGCGTGTGTATTACTTACGGTGTGTGTATTACTGTGTATTATGCGTGTGTATTACTTACGGTGTGTGTATTACTGTGTATTATTCGTGCGTATTACTCACGGTGTGTGTATTACTCACGGTGTGTGTATTACTGTGTATTATGCGTGTGTATTACTCGCGGTGTGTGTATTACTGTGTATTATGCGTGTGTATTACTTACGGTGTGTGTATTACTGTGTATTATGCGTGTGTATTACTCACGGTGTGTGTATTATTGTGTATTATGTGTGTGTATTACTCACGGTGTGTGTATTACTGTGTATTATGCGTGTGTATTACTCACGGTGTGTGTATTACTGTGTATTATGCGTGTGTATTACTCACGGTGTGTGTATTACTGTGTATTGTTCGTGTGTATTACTTACGGTGTGTGTATTACTGTGTATTATGCGTGTGTATTACTTACGGTGTGCGTATTATTGTGTATTATGCGTGTGTATTACTCACGGTGTGTGTATTACTGTGTATTATGTGTGTGTATTACTCACGGTGTGTGTATTACTGTGTATTATTAGTGCGTATTACTCACAGTGTGTGTATTACTGTGTATTATGCGTGTGTATTACTCGCGGTGTGTGTATTACTGTGTATTATGCGTGTGTATTACTTACGGTGTGTGTATTACTGTGTATTATGCGTGTGTATTACTCACGGTGTGTGTATTATTGTGTATTATGCATGTGTATTACTCACGGTGTGTGTATTACTGTGTATTATGCATGTGTATTACTCACGGTGTGTGTATTACTGTGTATTATGCGTGTGTATTACTCACGGTGTGTTTATTACTGTGTATTATGCGTGTGTATTACTTACGGTGTGTGTATTACTGTGTATTATGCGTGTGTATTACTCACGGTGTGTGTGTTGTCAGGTCTGCTCTGTGTGATGAGAAGCGGAGGTTGGAGGCACGAGTCACTCAGCTGGAGGAGGAGTTGGAGGAGGAGCAAAGCAATGCTGAACTAGTGGCCGAGAGACACAGGAAGACTACACTTCAGGTACACACTCTCACACACTTACCCCTACACACACACACATACAGACACACACACACACACACACAGTATACGGGACTCGATTTACATTTGTCAATTTTTCTTGTTTTTAATCTCCCTTTCTATCCCTCTGTCTCCCCTCCCTCCCCAGGTGGAGACTCTGACGGTGCAGCTGCAGGGAGAGAGGACCCTGGGCCAGAAGGCTGAGGGGGCCAGGGAGGCTCTGGAGAGGCATAACAAGGAGCTGAAGCTGAAGCTGGGGGAGATGGAGGGAGCTGTCAGGGGAAAACACAGGCTCAGTGTCGCCGCCCTGGAGGCCAAGATGGACGGCATGGAGGAGCAGCTGGAGCAGGAGAGACAGTGAGGGGAACACACACATTCTCTGATGGATTTCCCCTCACACTTCTTCTCTCGCCTTGTTCCTTTCCTCTCTCGCCTTGTTACTTCTTCTCTCGCCTTGTTACTTCTTCTCTCGCCTTGTTACGTCTTCTCTCGCCTTGTTACTTCTTCTCTCGCCTTGTTACTTCTTCTCTCTCCTTTTTACTTTCTCCTCTCGCCTTGTTACTTTCCTCTCTCGCCTTGTTCCTTTCCTCTCTCGCCTTGTTACTTTCTCCTCCCGCCTTGTTACTTCTTCTCTCGCCTTGTTCCTTTCCTCTCTGGCCTTGTTACTTCTTCTTTCGCCTTGTTACTTCTTCTCTCGCCTTGTTACTTCTTCTCTCTCCTTGTTACTTTCTCCTCTCGCCTTGTTACTTTCCTCTCTCGCCTTGTTCCTTTCCTCTCTCGCCTTGTTACTTTCTCCTCTCGCCTTGTTCCTTTCCTCTCTCGCCTTGTTACTTCTTCTCTCGCCTTGTTCCTTTCCTCTCTCGCCTTGTTACTTCTTCTCTCGCCTTGTTACTTCTTCTCTCGCCTTGTTACTTCTTATCTCGCCTTGTTACTTCTTCTCTGGCCTTGTTCCTTTCCTCTCTCGCCTTGTTACTTCTTCTCTTGCCTTGTTACTTCTTCTCTCGCCTTGTTACTTCTTCTCTCGCCTTGTTACTTCTTCTCTTGCCTTGTTACTTTCTTCTCTCGCCTTGTTACTTCTTCTCTCTCCTTGTTACTTCTTCTCTCTCCTTGTTACTTTCCTCTCTCGCCTTGTTACTTCTTCTCTCGCCTTGTTACTTTCCTCTCTCGCCTTGTTCCTTTCTTCTCTCGCCTTGTTACTTTCTCCTCCCGCCTTGTTACTTCTTCTCTCGCCTTGTTCCTTTCCTCTCTGGCCTTGTTACTTCTTCTTTCGCCTTGTTACTTCTTCTCTCGCCTTGTTACTTCTTCTCTCTCCTTGTTACTTTCTCCTCTCGCCTTGTTACTTCCTCTCTCGCCTTGTTCCTTTCCTCTCTCGCCTTGTTACTTTCTCCTCTCGCCTTGTTCCTTTCCTCTCTCGCCTTGTTACTTCTTCTCTCGCCTTGTTCCTTTCCTCTCTCGCCTTGTTACTTCTTCTCTCGCCTTGTTACTTCTTCTCTCGCCTTGTTACTTCTTCTCTCGCCTTGTTACTTCTTCTCTCGCCTTGTTACTTCTTCTCTCGCCTTGTTCCTTTCCTCTCTCGCCTTGTTACTTCTTCTCTCGCCCTGTTACTTCTTCTCTCGCCCTGTTACTTCTTCTCTCGCCCTGTTACTTCTTCTCTCGCCTTGTTACTTCTTCTCTCGCCTTGTTACTTCTTCTCTCGCCTTGTTACTTTCTCCTCTCGCCTTGTTCCTTTCCTCTCTCGCCTTGTTACTTCTTCTCTCGCCTTGTTCCTTTCCTCTCTCGCCTTGTTACTTCTTCTCTCGCCTTGTTACTTCTTCTCTCGCCTTGTTACTTCTTATCTCGCCTTGTTACTTCTTCTCTGGCCTTGTTCCTTTCCTCTCTCGCCTTGTTACTTCTTCTCTCGCCTTGTTACTTCTTCTCTCGCCTTGTTACTTCTTCTCTCGCCTTGTTACTTCTTCTCTTGCCTTGTTACTTTCTTCTCTCGCCTTGTTACTTCTTCTCTCTCCTTGTTACTTCTTCTCTCTCCTTGTTACTTTCCTCTCTCGCCTTGTTACTTCTTCTCTCGCCTTGTTACTTTCCTCTCTCGCCTTGTTCCTTTCTTCTCTCGCCTTGTTACTTTCTCCTCGCGCCTTGTTACTTCTTCTCTCGCCTTGTTCCTTTCCTCTCTGGCCTTGTTACTTCTTCTTTCGCCTTGTTACTTCTTCTCTCGCCTTGTTACTTCTTCTCTCTCCTTGTTACTTTCTCCTCTCGCCTTGTTACTTCCTCTCTCGCCTTGTTCCTTTCCTCTCTCGCCTTGTTACTTTCTCCTCTCGCCTTGTTCCTTTCCTCTCTCGCCTTGTTACTTCTTCTCTCGCCTTGTTCCTTTCCTCTCTCGCCTTGTTACTTCTTCTCTCGCCTTGTTACTTCTTCTCTCGCCTTGTTACTTCTTCTCTCGCCTTGTTACTTCTTCTCTCGCCTTGTTCCTTTCCTCTCTCGCCTTGTTACTTCTTCTCTCGCCCTGTTACTTCTTCTCTCGCCCTGTTACTTCTTCTCTCGCCTTGTTACTTCTTCTCTCGCCTTGTTACTTCTTCTCTCGCCTTGTTACTTCTTCTCTCGCCTTGTTACTTCTTCTTTCGCCTTGTTACTTTCTTTCACGCCTTGTTACTTCTTGTCTCGCCTTGTTACTTATTCTCTCGCCTTGTTCCTTTCCT
The DNA here is from genome assembly GCF_045791955.1 of Oncorhynchus clarkii lewisi. NCBI lineage: Eukaryota > Metazoa > Chordata > Actinopteri > Salmoniformes > Salmonidae > Oncorhynchus > Oncorhynchus clarkii. Next base: position 6,902 of record NW_027258175.1, on the reverse strand, counting down.
CTCTCGCCTTGTTACTTCTTCTCTCGCCTTGTTACTTCTTCTCTCGCCTTGTTACTTCTTCTCTCGCCTTGTTACTTTCCTCTCTCGCCTTGTTACTTATTCTCTCGCCTTGTTACTTCTTCTCTCGCCTTGTTACTTCTTCTCTCGCCTTGTTACTTCTTCTCTCGCCTTGTTACTTCTTCTCTCGCCTTGTTACTTTCTTCTCTCGCCTTGTTACTTTCCTCTCTCGCCTTGTTACTTTCCTCTCTCGCCTTGTTACTTCTTCTCTCGCCTTGTTCCTTTCTTCTCTCGCCTTGTTACTTCTTCTCTCGCCTTGTTCTTTTCTTCTCTCGCCTTGTTCCTTTCCTCTCTCGCCTTGTTCCTTTCCTCTCTCGCCTTGTTCCTTTCCTCTCTCGCCTTTTTCCTTTCCTCTCTCGCCTTGTTCCTTTCCTCTCTCGCCTTGTTCCTTTCCTCTCTCGCCTTGTTCCTTTCCTCTCGCCTTGTTCCTTTCCTCTCTCGCCTTGTTCCTTTCCTCTCTCGCCTTGTTACTTCTCTCGCCTTGTTACTTCTTCTCTCGCCTTGTTACTTTCCTCTCTCGCCTTGTTACTTTCCTCTCTCGCCTTGTTCCTTTCTTCTCTCGCCTTGTTACTTCTTCTCTCGCCTTGTTACTTCTTCTCTCGCCTTGTTCCTTTCTTCTCTCGCCTTGTTCCTTTCCTCTCTCGCCTTGTTCCTTTCCTCTCTCGCCTTGTTACTTCTTCTCTCGCCTTGTTACTTCTTCTCTCGCCTTGTTCCTTTCCTCTCTCGCCTTGTTACTTCTTCTCTCGCCTTGTTCCTTTCCTCTCTCGCCTTGTTACTTCTTCTCTCGCCTTGTTACTTCTTCTCTCGCCTTGTTACTTCTTCTCTCGCCTTGTTCCTTTCCTCTCTCGCCTTGTTCCTTTCTTCTCTCGCCTTGCTACTTCTTCTCTCGCCTATTTACTTCTTCTCTCGCCTATTTACTTCTTCTCTCGCCTTGTTACTTCTTCTCTCGCCTTGTTACTTCTTCTCTCGCCTTGTTACTTCTTCTCTCGCCTTGTTCCTTTCCTCTCTCGCCTTGTTACTTTCCTCTCTCGCCTTGTTACTTTCCTCTCTCGCCTTGTTACTTCTTCTCTCGCCTTGTTACTTCTTCTCTCGCCTTGTTACTTCTTCTCTCGCCTTGTTCCTTTTCTCTCTCGCCTTGTTCCTTTCCTCTCTCGCCTTGTTCCTTTCGTCTCTCGCCTTGTTCCTTTCCTCTCGCCTTGTTCCTTTCCTCTCTCGCCTTGTTCCTTTCCTCTCTCGCCTTGTTACTTCTTCTCTCGCCTTGTTACTTTCCTCTCTCGCCTTGTTACTTTCCTCTCTCGCCTTGTTCCTTTCTTCTCTCGCCTTGTTACTTCTTCTCTCGCCTTGTTACTTCTTCTCTCGCCTTGTTCCTTTCTTCTCTCGCCTTGTTCCTTTCCTCTCTCGCCTTGTTCCTTTCCTCTCTCGCCTTGTTCCTTTCCTCTCTCGCCTTGTTACTTCTTCTCTCGCCTTGTTACTTCTTCTCTCGCCTTGTTCCTTTCCTCTCTCGCCTTGTTACTTCTTCTCTCGCCTTGTTCCTTTTCTCTCTCGCCTTGTTCCTTTCCTCTCTCGCCTTGTTCCTTTCGTCTCTCGCCTTGTTCCTTTCCTCTCTCGCCTTGTTACTTCTTCTCTCGCCTTGTTACTTCTTCTCTCGCCTTGTTACTTTCCTCTCTCGCCTTGTTCCTTTCCTATCTCGCCTTGTTCCTTTCCTATCTCGCCTTGTTCCTTTCTTCTCTCGCCTTGTTCCTTTCTTCGCTCGCCTTGCTACTTCTTCTCTCGCCTTGTTACTTCTTCTCTCGCCTTGTTCCTTTCTTCTCTCGCCTTGTTACTTCTTCTCTCGCCTTGTTACTTCTTCTCTCGCCTTGTTACTTCTTCTCTCACCTTGTTACTTCTTCTCTCGCCTTGTTCCTTTCGTCTCTCGCCTTGTTACTTCTTCTCTCGCCTTGTTACTTCTTCTCTCGCCTTGTTACTTCTTCTCTCGCCTTGTTACTTCTTCTCTCGCATTGTTCCTTTCTTCTCTCGCCTTGTTCCTTTCTTCTCTCGCCTTGTTACTTCCTCTCTCGCCTTGTTCCTTTCTTCTCTCGCCTTGTTACTTATTCTCTCGCCTTGTTCCTTTCTTCTCTCGCCTTGTTCCTTCTTCTCTCGCCTTGTTCCTTTCTTCTCTCGCCTTGTTACTTCTTCTCTCGCCTTGTTACTTCTTCTCTCGCCTTGTTCCTTTCTTCTCTCGCCTTGTTCCTTTCTTCTTTCACCTTGTTACTTATTCTCTCGCCTTGTTCCTTTCTTCTTTCGCCTTGTTACTTCTTCTCTCGCCTTGTTCCTTTCTTCTCTCGCCTTGTTCCTTTCTTCTCTCGCCTTGTTACCTCTTCTCTCGCCTTGTTACTTTCCTCTCTCGCCTTGTTACTTCTTCTTTCGCCTTGTTCCTTTCTTCTCTCGCCTTGTTCCTTTCTTCTCTCGCCTTGTTACCTCTTCTCTCGCCTTGTTACTTTCTTCTCTCGCCTTGTTACTTTCCCCTCTCGACTTGTTCCTTTCTTCTCTCGCCTTGTTCCTTTCCTCTCTCGCCTTGTTACTTCTTCTCTCGCCTTGTTACTTCTTCTCTCGCCTTGTTACTTCTTCTTTCGCCTTGTTACTTTCTTTCTCGCCTTGTTACTTCTTCTCTCGCCTTGTTACTTATTCTCTCGCCTTGTTCCTTTCCTCTCTCGCCTTGTTACTTCTTCTCTCGCCTTGTTACTTCTTCTCTCGCCTTGTTACTTCTTCTCTCGCCTTGTTCCTTTCCTCTCTCGCCTTGTTACTTCTTCTCTCGCCTTGTTACTTCTTCTCTCGCCTTGTTACTTCTTCTCTCGCCTTGTTCCTTTCCTCTCTCGCCTTGTTCCTTTCTTCTCTCGCCTTGCTACTTCTTCTCTCGCCTATTTACTTCTTCTCTCGCCTTGTTACTTCTTCTCTCGCCTTGTTACTTCTTCTCTCGCCTTGTTACTTCTTCTCTCGCCTTGTTCCTTTCCTCTCTCGCCTTGTTACTTTCCTCTCTCGCCTTGTTACTTCTTCTCTCGCCTTGTTACTTCTTCTCTCGCCTTGTTCCTTTCTTCTCTCGCCTTGTTACTTCTTCTCTCGCCTTGTTACTTCTTCTCTCGCCTTGTTACTTCTTCTCTCGCCTTGTTACTTCTTCTCTCACCTTGTTACTTCTTCTCTCGCCTTGTTCCTTTCGTCTCTCGCCTTGTTACTTCTTCTCTCGCCTTGTTACTTCTTCTCTCGCCTTGTTACTTCTTCTCTCGCATTGTTCCTTTCTTCTCTCGCCTTGTTCCTTTCTTCTCTCGCCTTGTTACTTCCTCTCTCGCCTTGTTCCTTTCTTCTCTCGCCTTGTTACTTATTCTCTCGCCTTGTTCCTTTCTTCTCTCGCCTTGTTCCTTCTTCTCTCGCCTTGTTCCTTTCTTCTCTCGCCTTGTTACTTCTTCTCTCGCCTTGTTACTTCTTCTCTCGCCTTGTTCCTTTCTTCTCTCGCCTTGTTCCTTTCTTCTTTCACCTTGTTACTTATTCTCTCGCCTTGTTCCTTTCTTCTTTCGCCTTGTTACTTCTTCTCTCGCCTTGTTCCTTTCTTCTCTCGCCTTGTTCCTTTCTTCTCTCGCCTTGTTACCTCTTCTCTCGCCTTGTTACTTTCCTCTCTCGCCTTGTTACTTCTTCTTTCGCCTTGTTCCTTTCTTCTCTCGCCTTGTTCCTTTCTTCTCTCGCCTTGTTACCTCTTCTCTCGCCTTGTTACTTTCTTCTCTCGCCTTGTTACTTTCCCCTCTCGACTTGTTCCTTTCTTCTCTCGCCTTGTTCCTTTCCTCTCTCGCCTTGTTACTTCTTCTCTCGCCTTGTTACTTCTTCTCTCGCCTTGTTACTTCTTCTTTCGCCTTGTTACTTTCTTTCTCGCCTTGTTACTTCTTCTCTCGCCTTGTTACTTATTCTCTCGCCTTGTTCCTTTCCTCTCTCGCCTTGTTACTTCTTCTCTCGCCTTGTTACTTCTTCTCTCGCCTTGTTACTTCTTCTCTCGCCTTGTTACTTTCCTCTCTCGCCTTGTTACTTCTTCTCTCGCCTTGTTACTTCTTCTCTCGCCTTGTTACTTCTTCTCTCGCCTTGTTACTTCTTCTCTCGCCTTGTTACTTTCCTCTCTCGCCTTGTTACTTTCCTCTCTCGCCTTGTTACTTCTTCTCTCGCCTTGTTCCTTTCTTCTCTCGCCTTGTTACTTCTTCTCTCGCCTTGTTCCTTTCTTCTCTCGCCTTGTTCCTTTCCCTCTCTCGCCTTGTTCCTTTCCTCTCTCGCCTTGTTCCTTTCCTCTCTCGCCTTGTTCCTTTCCTCTCTCGCCTTGTTCCTTTCCTCTCTCGCCTTGTTCCTTTCCTCTCTCGCCTTGTTCCTTTCCTCTCTCGCCTTGTTACTTCTTCTCTCGCCTTGTTCCTTTCTTCTCTCGCCTTGTTACTTCTTCTCTCGCCTTGTTACTTCTTCTCTCGCCTTGTTCCTTTCTTCTCTCGCCTTGTTCCTTTCCTCTCTCGCCTTGTTCCTTTCCTATCTCGCCTTGTTTCTTTCCTCTCTCGCCTTGTTTCTTTCCTCTCTCGCCTTGTTCCTTTCTTCTCTCGCCTTGCTACTTCTTCTCTCGCCTTGTTACTTCTTCTCTCGCCTTGTTACTTCTTCTCTCGCCTTGTTACTTCTTCTCTCGCCTTGTTACTTCTTCTCTCGCCTTGTTCCTTTCCTCTCTCGCCTTGTTACTTTCCTCTCTCGCCTTGTTACTTCTTCTCTCGCCTTGTTACTTCTTCTCTCGCCTTGTAACTTCTTCTCTCGCCTTGTTCCTTTTCTCTCTCGCCTTGTTCCTTTCCTCTCTCGCCTTGTTCCTTTCGTCTCTCGCCTTGTTCCTTTCCTCTCTCGCCTTGTTCCTTTCGTCTCTCGCCTTGTTTCTTTCCTCTCTCGCCTTGTTCCTTTCTTCTCTCGCCTTGCTACTTCTTCTCTCGCCTTGTTACTTTCCTCTCTCGCCTTGTTACTTCTTCTCTCGCCTTGTTCCTTTCGTCTCTCGCCTTGTTACTTCTTCTCTCGCCTTGTTACTTCTTCTCTCGCCTTGTTACTTCTTCTCTCGCATTGTTCCTTTCTTCTCTCGCCTTGTTCCTTTCTTCTCTCGCCTTGTTACTTCCTCTCTCGCCTTGTTCCTTTCTTCTCTCGCCTTGTTACTTATTCTCTCGCCTTGTTCCTTTCTTCTCTCGCCTTGTTCCTTCTTCTCTCGCCTTGTTCCTTTCTTCTCTCGTCTTGTTACTTCTTCTCTCGCCTTGTTACTTCTTCTCTCGCCTTGTTCCTTTCTTCTCTCGCCTTGTTCCTTTCTTCTTTCACCTTGTTACTTATTCTCTCGCCTTGTTCCTTTCTTCTTTCGCCTTGTTACTTCTTCTCTCGCCTTGTTCCTTTCTTCTCTCGCCTTGTTCCTTTCTTCTCTCGCCTTGTTACCTCTTCTCTCGCCTTGTTACTTTCCTCTCTCGCCTTGTTACTTCTTCTTTCGCCTTGTTCCTTTCTTCTCTCGCCTTGTTCCTTTCTTCTCTCGCCTTGTTACCTCTTCTCTCGCCTTGTTACTTTCTTCTCTCGCCTTGTTACTTTCCCCTCTCGACTTGTTCCTTTCTTCTCTCGCCTTGTTCCTTTCCTCTCTCGCCTTGTTACTTCTTCTCTCGCCTTGTTACTTCTTCTCTCGCCTTGTTACTTCTTCTTTCGCCTTGTTACTTTCTTTCTCGCCTTGTTACTTCTTCTCTCGCCTTGTTACTTATTCTCTCGCCTTGTTCCTTTCCTCTCTCGCCTTGTTACTTCTTCTCTCGCCTTGTTACTTCTTCTCTCGCCTTGTTACTTCTTCTCTCGCCTTGTTACTTTCTTCTCTCGCCTTGTTACTTCTTCTCTCGCCTTGTTACTTCTTCTCTCGCCTTGTTACTTCTTCTCTCGCCTTGTTACTTCTTCTCTCGCCTTGTTACTTTCCTCTCTCGCCTTGTTACTTTCCTCTCTCGCCTTGTTACTTCTTCTCTCGCCTTGTTCCTTTCTTCTCTCGCCTTGTTACTTCTTCTCTCGCCTTGTTCCTTTCTTCTCTCGCCTTGTTCCTTTCCCTCTCTCGCCTTGTTCCTTTCCTCTCTCGCCTTGTTCCTTTCCTCTCTCGCCTTGTTCCTTTCCTCTCTCGCCTTGTTCCTTTCCTCTCTCGCCTTGTTCCTTTCCTCTCTCGCCTTGTTCCTTTCCTCTCTCGCCTTGTTCCTTTCCTCTCTCGCCTTGTTACTTCTTCTCTCGCCTTGTTACTTCTTCTCTCGCCTTGTTACTTCTTCTCTCGCCTTGTTCCATTCTTCTCTCGCCTTGTTCCTTTCCTCTCTCGCCTTGTTCCTTTCCTCTCTCGCCTTGTTCCTTTCCTCTCTCGCCTTGTTTCTTTCCTCTCTCGCCTTGTTCCTTTCTTCTCTCGCCTTGCTACTTCTTCTCTCGCCTTGTTACTTCTTCTCTCGCCTTGTTACTTCTTCTCTCGCCTTGTTACTTCTTCTCTCGCCTTGTTACTTCTTCTCTCGCCTTGTTCCTTTCCTCTCTCGCCTTGTTACTTTCCTCTCTCGCCTTGTTACTTCTTCTCTCGCCTTGTTACTTCTTCTCTCGCCTTGTAACTTCTTCTCTCGCCTTGTTCCTTTTCTCTCTCGCCTTGTTCCTTTCCTCTCTCGCCTTGTTCCTTTCGTCTCTCGCCTTGTTCCTTTCCTCTCTCGCCTTGTTCCTTTCGTCTCTCGCCTTGTTTCTTTCCTCTCTCGCCTTGTTCCTTTCTTCTCTCGCCTTGCTACTTCTTCTCTCGCCTTGTTACTTTCCTCTCTCGCCTTGTTACTTCTTCTCTCGCCTTGTTA